>NW_011336369.1:0-3661 GCF_000735185.1 Notothenia coriiceps | reverse complement strand
TATATCAGCTGTGCTCCGTTATGGTGTAAATAACCTATCTACCAATTGGATCAAATGTAAAAGTCAGCCGAATTAGTGTTAATACTGCGAGGAGACGTATTGTGTGAAAATAAATTGAAGATGTTGTTTAATTGCTGATATATTTATGATCCACGTCAAGTATTCAGTTTCGGCGGCATTTCTTCCAGTTTTTCCAAAGGTCTCCTCATCAGGGCTCTATAAATAAAGAACTACGGCAGATCTGTGTGAGACTGACCGTTCAGCGGCCCGACCAAGCAAGGAGGCAGAGGCAGAACGTCCGAAAATATAACCCGACGTGGGCATTTATTAAAACAATATGCACAAAGTTCACACACAGCCTCAATCCAGCTGCTGCTGTTCACGTGAGCCCAGCCTGCAGCCACCAGGATCTCACACACACCCTCACACCCAACAAGAAACAGCACTTAAATACACAGACTAACAAGACACAGGTGAGGGGGGAGCAATTAGACACAGGTGAGGGGGGAGGAGCAAACACAGGGCACCAGGTGAACACAATTGGGTAATCAGTAGGAGGGAACACAGAGACGACCGGAAGCAACAGACAAGATGGGGGTGAACACTTATACCAATTAATGCCATTTAATAAATAACTCTGTAACGGCGTCTCGTCGTTACATTCCCCCCCTTTTCTCCTCAAGCGCACAGTACCCGAGACAGTCTTGGCTTTCTAGAACGGACATAATAGATCCCTCCCCTGAGGCTATGGACACACCAGATCCCTCCCCTGAGGCCATGGACACACCAGATCCCTCCCTTGAGGCTATGGACCTAATATATCCCTCCCTTGGTTCTGTCGACTCCTCGGGGGTCCGTTAGCTCGTCCGTTAGCTCGTCCTTTAGCTTCTCCTCCTTGTCTCCGTTAGCTCGTCCGTTAGCTTCTCCTCCTTGTCTCCGTTAGCGCGTCCGTTAGCTTCTCCTCCTTGTCTCCATTAGCTCGTCCGTTAGCTCGTCCGTTAGCTTCTCCTCCTTGTCTCCGTTAGCTCGTCCGTTAGCTCGTCCGTTAGCTCGTCTCCTGCTGCCTCAGCAGCCGTGGCCCCCTGGTCAGTTCCAGGCCTAGCCACCCCCAGCCGCGGTTCCTCTCCTTGGTCCCTCTTCTTGGTCCCTCTTCTTTCCTCTCATCATTGTCACCTCCTTACTTGGTCAAATCCCACTTCTGACACCAATTGTGAGACTGACCGTTGAGCGGCCCGACCAAGCAAGGAGGCAGACACAGGTGAGGGGGGAGGAGCAAACACAGGGCACCAGGTGATATGTAATGCAGCCAAACCGTGTATTACAATGCCGTTATGTGATGACTTTCAAAGAGAAAAGCAAGCACACTCTGAATAAAGTATTATTTTATTTTTAAAAAACGTTTTCAGATTTCACATCAAATAAACACCAAATCCCAGCATGCATTGCGGCTAAACCATCCAATCTTGGGTAATCGCTCAAAATGCCTACGTCTGTTTCCGGTTATTTTTATTTTGAAATTCAGTTCCTGACGATTCCAGTTTTGGATAGTCTGGCGTGGTTTCGTTCCATTTCAAACAGCTGTTTGACGCTCGGCGTAACCTTGGCGCACTGCCACTCCAACATCCAATCCCAGAGCTTGAAGATTAATCACGGGGACAGTAGTCCTAAACGATAGCTGGGGATTATGGGTAGTGTAGTGTCTTCGGCCATTCTAAACTCAGAAATGTTTTTTCGGATTTGATATGGCATTAACACCATATCCCTACATGCATTGCAGCTAAAACATCCAATCAGCGAGCTTAAACCATAGCTGAGGATCTTGGGTAATCAGTTCAGTGGCTGGGTATCTACGTCTGTTTCCGGTTATTTTTATTTTGAAATTCAGTTCCTGACGGATAAAAGTATTAGCATCAAAATATACTTAAAGTACAAAAAATAGTAAGTAAGTACTCGTTCTGCATTTTAAAAAAATGATATGCTATTATATACTATAATAAAAGTACAGAAGTATTATGTGTACTTCAAGTATTACAAGTAAAAGTACTTGCTGAATAATGTAATGTTTGCTATATTATCCTGTAAGAGCATTTTAGTATTGAAGTTGGTCAATGTGGAGTACTTGAAATACTGTGTATTAGTAGTACAGTGCTGCATTATACCATATCAGCATATATGTGTTTTTTACTTTAAAAGTATGATATTTACCTCTGAAATCTGGCGGAGTATAAATATAATGTAGCATTAAATTACAAACATGTCAAAATAGCACTTAACTATAATACTTGAGTAAATATACTTAGTTACTTTCCACCACTGCACACAAATAGCAAATCAAAACTCAGACAAAACTCGAGCTGTATGTAACAGTTTCACAATCTGCTGTCAAACCCTGTGCTTGTGGTCCAGGTTCAGGGACCAGTAACCCTGTCTGCTCAGTATGGAAGTTATACGCTTGTGTGTGGACACATTTGACCAAACTCTTATTTTTCTCGCATTGCAGCATCTCCATTTGCACCATCAACAACTTCAGCAGACAGATTGATTGTGCTCCTAATGTAGCAGATGGAGGGACTTTATGAGAATCAGTAAACCTATAAGACAATTTCCTCTGTTCCTTAGTAATTATCTCAAGAGCATTATTATCACTGCACCAAACCACTTTACATATATTTTACTGATAAGGCTCTAGCAATGGAAAATGCAGAGTAAGTGGAGTATACTCTCTCTGTTAACCCGTATGCATTGCTGCTGTCGTACTTTCACACCTGTTTGTGCTATCCAAAATCAGTCCTTCTTCATAAGGTCACCTGTTATGCAAAATCCACTTTTTCACGTCTTTTATACATCAACATGTGTCCCCTCTGTGTAAAGAGACTCCGAAAGTTTCAGGAAAAAAGACCCCCTCTCTTTTTGTCCTGATCCATTTATATAAAAACCTCTCTGAAAATTAGCCAATCAACAACCAAGGTAACCCCCCAACCTTATCACCTGAATCTCCTCCTAGAGCACCATTGTATTTTTTTAACATTAGAACCGCCAGAGATTTTTTATACCTAAAACCGCCACAGGGGTCAAATTGACCCAGCATTAGAATGCATTGATTTTCAAAGTAAAAGTATTGCTTTAAAAAGAAAAATGGTCCTGTGGTATTGGTATTTTGACAAGCAATTTTGTTAAATTGTTTTGTTTATTAACGGTACAACATAGGGTACCGCAGTAGACAAAAGGCGTTGCTATAGCAACACGTCATATTTGTTTACACGCAAAATCAATAGCGGGAAAAGGGGTGGGGTCAATATGACCCGCTTGGCGGAAATAGGTATAAATGGCTATTTTTTTGCCAATTTCTTCAATCTGACTTCATATTGAAAATGTTTAACAACATAGGGTGCTACATAACACACTTTCAGGAAAAGTCACGGACTGGGAGACTTTAATATGTTATTGAAAAAAATACAAACAATAAAAAACAGCTCTGGGTCAAATTGACCCGATTGTTGGTTCTAGTGTTAAACCAATCAACTCTCAGAGGGGTGTGACCAGCAGCGGTTCATTAGCATTTAAAGCTACAGAATCAGCACTTTTGGAACAGGGCTGAAACAGAGGGGTTTGGTGTTTCAGCCAAACACTTCAGAGACATTTTCTGTATATATCTGAGACC
>NW_011336368.1:0-2283 GCF_000735185.1 Notothenia coriiceps | reverse complement strand
AAAAAAAACAGATGGTCCCGTTGAGATCATCGATCTCTTTTTCAAGGGAGACCTGTCCAACATGGCAGCAAGTAGGTTACAACATGAACATAAAACAACAGATAACACATAAGGACATGGTATTTACAGCACTACATGTACATACCTAGAGACATTGACAAGTACAAACAGTATATTTTCTATTTCACCCTGTCAATAAGCCTCACCTTCTTGGGAAAACCGTATTGTTTTTGAAGTGGTGGAGAGACAATGCACAGTTTTACCCACTGCTGTCACCCATGGCCAAAGCATATCTCTCTGTCCCACCAACAACAGTACCAAGCAAGAGAGTTTTTTCCACAGCAGGGGATATTGTAAACGCCCAAACATCCCAGCTTCTACCTGGAAATGTGGTCGCTCATATTCCTAAAATATAACCTTGATGATGCTGAGTGAGTGAGTTAGTGAGTTTGAGTTGAGTTACTTGAAAAACTAAAGTGAAACTTGATTTATTCTATTGCAGGGTCTGATTATTATATTGTTGACACTTTAAAATACTACTATCCTACTAAAATGCTGTACAAATCAGATGTATTATTTAAAAAAAAATAAATAAAAAAAAAAATTCACATTTTTTTCTTTATTTTTCAATATCGCAATAAATATCGTACCGTTGACTTTTTATCGCGATATTATCGTACCGTGAGTTTTTGGTATCGTTACATCCCTAATAAATATAATTCACATATTATAGCAGCAGTAAGAAAAACTAACAAAATCAGCTCAGATTAAGCTCTTGCTATGGCAAAGACGTTACTGAACTTGAATGCACATCAAGATTTTAAATAATTTTCAGAGTCAAACAGCACATGTTTTTGTTTACATACCTTTAACTGCAACAGGAAGTACACAGATGTATGTATTCTGTCCAGAAAATGTGTTGACTATTATACCTAACTACAAATCCATCTTCTGTAAAATATTAAGTGAGGGATTCTGTCAATTGTACCTGTGATAATACATTCTTAAAAAATGTATTTAAGCGGATGTTCTAGGGGAAATCAAACAAACAATGGCGTGCTGTTATGGCAAGAAAACTAGAGTCAAAATTATGAATGAAATGCAGGAGAAATCCCATATTTGAAGAATTACTTAAATTTGAAATGTACCCACACTTTTTAATTTTGTCCTCTGCACTGTACGTGTGTAAGGTAGGTTTATATTTAGATTAGTGTAGTAGCAGCAGCCCACATGCAGTTTGAAGAGGGTGAGTAGGAAGTGCAACTAATGATGGACTCCAAAGCATTCATGTAGACAAGTGAACTATGATATAAAGCAGGTTGGACTCAGTGGCGGCTGGTGCATTTTCTCCAGGGGGGGCTATACCAAAATGTAAGGAAACTTATACACAAACTCAAAACATATGTCATATTACAACGCAGGGCTAGCTCGAAAGGCACCCAGCACTTGATACAGTCTATTATTTTAGTGCCTGTTTTTGTCAACCTCCTTATTATGCTTACTGACCCCTATCCTGTAGCCCTCATTGGACAGCTGTGTTTACTTTCCTAAACATGGCTAGTCGCATAGCATCATCAATGTGGACTAGTTTGTTCATGCTTTTTAGTTTTTTCTGATATGTGCTTTAAGTCACTCACACCTGTCTGGATCCATGCTGGGTCTGGTCCATAGACTGGTCTGATCCTGACATTTGAGAAGAGAGGCAGGGGAAGCTAATTAGACCCTCCTAAAAAACGCGGGCAAAAATCCTTGATTATGCGGGCTAAAATCCTTGATTATGCGATTAAACATGCAGGGTTTTTATGTGATTTTATGCGGTGAAATTGCGGGAAGTTGCAAAATATGCGGAAAGTTGCGAAAAATACTAAATATGCGGGAAAAAATTAATAGATTTTTTTAAAAATATTGGGCTGTCTTATTTATTCTCTCTCACACACACCCTGCCACTAACGTTAAACCCCTTTCCTATTCAATTAAACACATTCAATGTTTATTTATTATAAAAACAATTGGGCTATTTTAATCACACTCTCTCTCTCTCACACACACACACACACACACACACACACACACACACACACACACACACACACACACACACATTTCTCCGCCTCATTCTGTTTTCATTTACTCGTTCGTTATCTAACCAGCTTCAATCTTGTAGGCTACTCACTTCGTTTCTTGTAGCCCTCGAAAGGGTTTTGGAGGTTGATGCCACGCTGAACGTGAGTCGTTTGGCTTTCTTGTCCGCAGCAGCAGAAAGCATTTTCGAATGTTTGAATG
>NW_011336367.1:0-2356 GCF_000735185.1 Notothenia coriiceps | reverse complement strand
CGGACAGTGTGAGCTGGGTTCCTTTCCTGCTTGCTGCGTGGGGTCTGCGAGACATCGCAAATGGACGCGGAAGGGGGGGTGCATCGGGGGCTGCAGCACCCCATCTGCGAGGCTCCACTCCCTACAGCAGTGCTTCATGCATGCATTACAACAAAGCAGGGATATTTTCATTGTTTGCTGAAAAACATTAAACATAACGGAAAATAAATGTAAACTGATTTTTCCAAGGAGTTTTTCAACTGAAGTAATATCTGTTTAACAAACCAATGAACAAAATGATATATTATGCAAAACTATCAAATACAATACACACGTTTGACATGTTTACATGAGGACCCCCTTGGTGGTTCTAGGAATATTTTATATAAAATTGTGTTTTTATTTAACTTATTCTCCTAAGATTATGTTTGTAATCATGCATGGTATTTTTTTAATTAACCTTTTTTCGTTTGTTTTTTTAAATCTCACGTACCCCCTGCAGTACCCCAACGTACCCCTAGGGGTCCACGTACCCCCATTTGAGAATCACTGGTTTAGAGTCCCAAATGCATGTTGAGTATGGGCTCCCAGTTATTAATAATCTATATTAAACATGGTGACGAAAATAGATCTGTTGGTGTGTTTTTCTTTATTCAGCAGCACAGCTTTGTGTTTGTTCCCGATATGTTAATGTGCAACCCAGATCCATTTTTGTTTCCACCACACAACATTAGTATACAGTGTTAATTATTTCAATGCACTGCAGAAAAATTATTCATACATCATATTAACCATTTCTTTAAACAACTCCCACTAGCTACATACCCATACAAATTCAAAATACAAGAAAATTTAATGTTTTTGATAAGAAAATATAAATAAATCTTGTTAAACCTTATGTGGAGGGCTTCCTTTGACATGTAAACACTTTTGAACAAGCTTCTCCTATGAGCAAGAAGATGCGTTTTATTTCAGAGGATCATCCCGACCCCAAAGAGCGGTGTGGAGACATCTTTCAAGTTCTGCAGATGGATGAGCTCCGTCTTGAAGGGGAATGAGAAGCTTTTTGATGATCAGTCGGAGCTTTTTGTAAACGTCCTCCCAAATGACACAGCACGCAGGGGGCTTTCAGTGTGAATGTGTAATGCGCTTTTTACTGCTTATCCTCAATAGTGTACTCCCTGATCTGTGTAATGTACCCTATCTCTGAGATCTCTGTATAATATCCGGACATAATGTGTGTTCTCAAAGAAATCATAAACACAACCAAATGGGAATTGCAGTAATGTGTTGCAGGGGTTTAGTCACATTAGGTCAACAAATATCAAGAGTTTGTCGTCCCAAAAATAATTTCTGGAGCATGCGTCGATTAAAAGAACAATCGTCATTCATAAAAGTGTAGCACATGGATTGAGAATGATATCATTGGTCTTCTCATGATTACAAGAACGAGACACAGGATGATGCCCTTTCTCTTTTTCATGATTTGTCCATGATGGCGAACATTTGGCTTACAGTATATCTTACAACCACGACCCTGCATTCACATCGTAGCCTTTCTTAGTAAAGCATCGAGAAACACAGAGATGGAAATTAACTAGCAGTATTTACATTTTTGAGGCGCCTACACTTACGGCCCGTCCACACACAGGCATGAAAAAATCTTTCAAAGCTTCGCCCATTCACTTGAATGGGGTGACGTAGAAGATTTTTAATCTTCGCCGAACTGCATTGTGGGGAGCGGAGCATGGCTTTGCAAGCATCGTGAGCATCAAAAGTTGAGCTTTTTTTTTTGATGCTCCCGATGCTTGCGAAACTGGCATCAGCCAATCAAATCCCGTTTATGCAAATCCCGCCAGTGCAAGCTGGAAAACCAGACCGCAGTTCATTTCCTCATATTCCAAACGAGATATTACGGTAGCAAATCACCCGGTTCTTTACGACCAGAACTATTTAAAGGGATACAAACCGGAGGAACCAGGCATGGAGGGAGGTGGCAGAGACAGTGGGTGAAACTGGTAGGTTTTCGCCTGTTTGGAGAGTTTATATCCAGTTTACTTCGTTTTAACATTGCTATTGCTTTGTATGTCGGGGCGGGAGATTCATGTGATTGGTTGTTGGTCGCGTTCCTCGCAAAAAATCGCCAAGCTTCAGATATGCCCAGCTTCAAGATTTTTTTATGCCTGTAGTGTAGACGGGCCGTTAGTATTCTCTCCGCTTCGCTTGACAAACCCCCATGATAGTCCTCAAGCTCTGTGATTGGATGTTTGAGTGTGCGCCGAGGGTTACGCCAAGCGTCGAACAACACTTTGAAATGGGATGGAACCACGGCAGACTGTCCAAAACTGGATTTGAACGGATCCACCCCGTCCCCCCC
>NW_011336366.1:0-3519 GCF_000735185.1 Notothenia coriiceps | reverse complement strand
GATGACATACACATGAAGTCATGAACACTAACCCAGATATTAGTTGTCTAACTTGAACCTAAAACACTTGTAGCCAGTCTCTGCATTCCCCTTATTCCACAATAAGGGGAATGTCAACACAGACACCTGTCAGCCCGCACTCTGCTGTTCCTCAGCACCACTCACACTGCCTTGCGCTGAAATTATGAATGAAAAGCGTAGTAATCATAGATAACACGGCAGGGTCCGTGACAGTTTGTTTTCATCTGATTTCAAATAAACAAAGTCTTGTTTTTAAGAATATTAAACTTGTTTCGCCAAATTCAGATGATAAATACAACTTTTAAGCTTGTAAAGGTATAATTACAAGAGGCAACTTAACGTCACAGCAGGCATAACAACAGCCAGTGTTTCTTGTGAGGGTTTCACCGGGAAACAAACACAATACACACAAACGCGTCACAGATTATTTTGCGGTATTTGAAATCATGTACGCAGCTCACGAATAACTAGGAGTCTAGTGGACGGTATCAGTACTACAAGTATTTTTAATTAATTACGTTGTTTATAAATTTATCTGAGGGCCGCAAAAAGAGGAGGTGGGGGCCGCATGCGGCCTGCGGACCGCCATTTGCCCATCCCTGGTCTACACTGATAAGGCATGGCTGCTCCTCTGCACCTGGCCTGGTGTCCTCGGATGTGGCTCTGGATGACGATGGCCTTCTGTCTGAAGAACCTGAAGTTCCTCCTACAGATGAAGCCTCGGATGTTCCTCTGGATGGTGATGGCCGCCCAGGTCTGAGTGCTGCTCCACTTCTCCTCCAGCTGCTGGTAGAGCAGCTCCTTGAGGAACAGCTGACAGACAAACACATGCTGATGTGTACAGTACAGACTTGAACCAGTGTGATGACAGGCAGTTGGTTACCTTGGTGAGTCCCAGCTGGTACTGCCCCTCCTCGGCCCCCACCAGCTCTAGCAGGGCCAGCAGCTGCTCCCTGTCCGACACCTCGCTCTGACGCTGACTCAGCAGAACTCCGTACCTGTCAACACAAGCTGAGGATGACCTTAATCTAGTCTTGACTTATTGCTGAATTCATTTTACTACACAAGAAGAAGAATCCCACAAGGGGGAATTCCGTTTTCACAAACGTAGTAAATACAGAACAAATGAAACACTCAAACAGGACCGCTACCGATGGTGGAATGTACTGGAAAAAAAAGATAGAGGTAATTGTACTTTACTTTAGTATTTTCACAATTTGCTAGTGTATACTCCATTACATTTTGTAGGCATTTTGTTGTACTTTTTACTCACTACATTTATTTGACAGATTAAGTTACTGGTCACATTGCAGATTAAAATATGAATACAAAATACATTATTATATTTGATTAGAGGCTACAATATATATATTTTTAAAGCTCCTTTACCATGTCCAACATTGAAGTTATAACCACATTAATCATTATAATACAATCATTTAAATATATGGTGCTTATTTGTGTTATTCCGCATGAGGAGTACCAGAAGTATAATTTTGAATGCAGGACTGTGACTAGGATTGCTACTTAAATCATCCGAGTACTTCTTCCTCCACTGACTGCTACACATTATGGCGTGAAATACACACATGCACAAACACATGCATTTGTATAAAGAGGTGTCCGAGCGAAGGGGCTTCCATGTTTCAGCGCCTGGAAGCAGTTGGGGGCTCAGTGCCTTGCTCAAGGACACCTTTGCAATGCCCGGGAAGTGGACGGACAACTCTCCAGCTACCAGTCCACACAACGTTTTTTTAGTCCTACTGGGACTCAAACCGGTGATCAAGCCAATTCCCTACAGACTGAGCACTCCTGCCCTCCCTTCATCAAGTGCCATTTATTCAGTGGAGGGTTTTGAAGACAATGACAAAACTGAGCCCTGATCTAAAATGCACCACCATGCCACCCAAAACATACGGTGCACGGTAGAACAGCACACAGGATCATACATCAAGACCTTTACTTTGAAATATTTAGTTCACTGTAGTCTTTGTTGTTCGCCTCCAGTTTTGGGTGAGACAGTCTATGAAGGGCAATTCAACAGTCTGCCTGTTTGATGTTGGTTTGGTGTCTGTGCCTTTAGTTTAAATGTGTTTAATGAATCAAAAAAGGCAGCATTTCACTCTATTGTAAAAAAAGATTATATAATTGATGAAAAATGACTCAACTCCAGGACCTATTCTATCAATCCAAAACCAAAAAGGTAATCCAGATATACAATGACCCCACCCATCATCTCAACCCAGCATTCCAGCTTCTGCCATCAGACTGAGAGTCCCAATGGGCAGGAAACACAACAGTTTGCTCTCCTGAGTATGGGGAGTGGGGTTTGATTTGCCGGTGCCAAACACAAATTGTCATTTTTGCCAATTTAATTTGAAATAAGGTCATCTGAATTGCCACATCTCAGTACTGAATATCTTGCAACGGGAGAAAATACGAAGAAATAAGAGAAGGGGAATACAAATGAGACACTGGTATTTCTAAAAGAGGTCAAGTGATAAACACATCATGCTGGTGTGATGCTTTGTATGTTAGCAGCACCTCTCAATGAATAAGGAGTACTGTATGCGTATGGGGAACCCTTCTTTCCTAATGTGGATGGTCTCCATTATCCCAGCATGCTTCAGCTGGGCCGACACATAGTCCACGTCAAAAATTCCAGGGAGCTGACAGATGACATGACAGTTGAAGTACACGGTTATACAGTGGTTGCAGATGTTAGGATATAAGTTAGCATCAGTATAAAGAATCTGGTGTTACCTTGACGTAGTTTGGCTTCAGACAACGAATAAAAGTGGTTTTGCATCTAATAGTTAACGGACAAAACACACATGTTATTCTTCAGCAAACATTATTCATAACACACTCATAACAAAAGCTAATAATGCAATGATGCTTAATTCAAAACAAATTTCGTGTCTGAAATGCTGAATCAGAAATGGCGCTGATGATCATCACTCCATCAATAAAACAAGCATTTGAAAAGTGCCTTGACTTGAGGACAAACCTTATTTTAGACATTTTATAAATCAGCATCACCATTTAGTTATTTCAGCAGACTGTCAATCCATATATTGTAATAAAACAACTGTCAAATCTTTTTAAGTTGGGTTCATACTGTTTTAAAGTAGTAGCAGAAAACATAATTAACTAAACAGTGCAAATAAACACAAAATATGTCACAAATTCAGAGGAACAGTATTACTTTAGGTGATGCTCTAGAGCAGGGGGGTCAAACCCAAATACACAGTGGGCCAACATTTAAAAATGGGTACTAGTCGAGGGCCGGACTGGTTCAATGTTTATTGCAAAACGTATTGAAATGAAGTTATTGCACATATTAAACCTGGAACTAACAAAGCTTAAAGTATTGCCTATAAAAACAGCATTAAATAATCAGTTGCATTCATTTCTTATGTCTCTATCTGCAGCTTTTCCTCAGTCATTTCTTATGATTACATTTCTCCACAGGCCAACAACAGCTTCAAACAAACC
>NW_011336365.1:8327-14813 GCF_000735185.1 Notothenia coriiceps | reverse complement strand
TCTCCCCACCTGTGTATAAATGTTGTGATCATTATGAAGATCGACGCTCGTGTTTTTTGACTGGCCGTTCCTGAGACGTGTCTCACACGGTGGTAGAACTTGGGCCCGGAGCATTCTGCATTCTGAAGCTGCTGTTGCAGAGTGCTTCGTGATTAGGTGATTAGGTGATTAGGTGATGTATTGTATGTTTTTACCATTAAAGCAGATTATTGTTTAACCCTTATCCTGGTGCTTTGACTTTTCCTTCTTTTAAAACAAACTCATAGAGGAACGCGCGGAGCAGAGGTTCTGCTCCAACAGTTACCATTTTGCATTCCGGTAGGGCATGAATTGAAATAATTAGGACCATTTAATTACACTGCATTTAAACAGGACATATTATGGTCATTTTCAGGTTTATATAGTTAGTAGGGATGTAGCCCAGAGAGAGAGAGCACGCTCGTGAACTGTCAACGGGGGGTATGGCGGTGTTATGCCGTGTTACGCATGCCCACTGAGATATGCATGCACCTCGTGGGAGCGCGCACATCGTAAAGCAAAAACTCCCAGACATTTCAATGATCTGTACGGCAAAGTACGGTTTGGTAACTATATCATTTTCTTTTGGAGGACATACATGCATAACACGGCATAACACCACAGCCTCGCTGTGGGGAAACTTTGGCGCTGTTCCGAGTTTTTTCTAATCTGTCAAAATGACAGACTGCTTTCAGATTTTCCGTCATTGTTAAAAAAAAATATTCGGTTAACGCGACCACTGCCGTCGGACATTCTCATATTGCTAAAAACCTGTCTGATGAAGCTGAGTGAGTGACTAGTGAGTTGAGTTACTTGAAAAACTAAAGTGAAACTTGATTTATTTTATTGCAGGGTCTGATTATTAAATGTCCTTGTTTATTTGTGAGATGCAGTGGCACAAAGAAAATGCCTACTCTGTTTGGTAGTACTAGTAGGTACAAAAACACTGGTTTTCCCGTTCCAGTCTGTTACTGTCACTTTGTTTTTGACACTTTAACATACTGCTATCCTACTAAAATGCCGTACAAATCAGATGTATTATTTAATAAAGAAAATTTTTCCAAGTAAACATTTTTTAAATGTCAAAAAAAAAATTGAAATACCGTACCGTAGACTTGTTAGCTGGCTGTCTGTTGTGATAAGTCAGACGCTCATGTGTTGTAAATGTCCCTCCCTTTAGCATATCACGTACAATGTGTTGGAGCGCTAGCCAGTGCCAGTGTTACGCAGTGAATTCACGGCTGCATATCAGTAAACAAAGGAGAAAATGTTGCAGATGAATCCCACTGGTCACTTGCAAAAGAAGAACCCATTGCAACCTGAAATGCATTTTCTCCATGGTACACCATTATAAAACAGCATCTGTATACCATGTTCGATAATGAATAATTATAACATTAAGCTTTAAAATACAGTATATGGGGAGTAGAATAAAAAAAGTTTCACTCAGAAGTAAGGGAGCTTTCTCCCACAATTTAATGTTTTGTCTTCAGGGTTAATGTGCTGTCAAAGGAACGGTCATACACTTGGCTGGAATTCCTCATGCATACTTTCTAAAGAAAGTTGGCAAAAACATTGACATGTCGAGTGTTACATTTTCCATATTGTAAATTCTATCTTTTAAAAAAAAAACCTTAATAGAGTTTGTCTCTGAAGGCAAAAAGTTGTTTTAAAGTAATCAGTCATTTTTATTTCATCTGAGGTTTTCTTTTCATCGTACGGGTAAAAAGTGTGTCTCGGATTCGGTGTCAAATGCTTTTAATAATGACACATAATTATATCTGACACCACTTGAAAATAGTATTTTATCCTCAATAAAGCTGTAGGAATGTGTAAATAAGCAAAGAAAATACAACAAACAAGCAGGACCAAATTAATTATCACAATCTGACACTGCAGTTTAATCTTGAGCCAATTCATTAAATACCACCTACAACCTTTTTATAATATTCTCTATAAACCTGTGTATGGTTTTACTAAAGGTCTTTCATATTTGAAGGATGATAAGTCATATCCCTCACAACATCCCTTTCTAATTACGAGCAAAAAAATATGTTACACTGATGATTCAACCTATTTCCTATCATCGACACAGAACGAAAGTAGGATTTGATTTTTTAAATAAAACTTTTGTTTGGCAACAGCTCTAATATGCACCTCCTAGCCACCATTTTATTTTTAAACTTGGCTTCTTATCGCTCTCGTACAATTTTTTTTTGTATATGCAAAGTAGCGAGATGCGCCACTAAGATCTTTGTAACGAGATGCACTGCATGTCCTAAGATCTTCGTGATTAAAATAGATCGCCTTGTCAATTTTGACTCTCCGAAAATGACAACAAAGAACAACAGCGTCTCTTTCAACACCAGGTTCCACAGTATAATAGCTACGAGAACTGAACAGAACACAATGTTTTAGGCGTGTGGCGCCATGGATAGCGCCTTGGTGTTGGGATCAGGGGCTCACAGGTTCAACCCCCACTGCAGTCAGGATGTCGTTGTGTCCCTGAGACACTCCACCCCAAATTGCTCCTGTGGGGATTGTCCACAGTATTGAGTATGTAAGTCTCTTTGGATAAAAGCGTCTAACAAGTAACATCTAATGTAATGTTATATCTGTCTTTTCACCTTGTCAGTGTAACTATTTTTCTGACCTCCAGATTATTATTCTTGAGTTTCAGTCTTGCTGGGAAATTCTGAGAGGGAGCAGCAAAGAAATACTCACCCCTCCCTCAGCAACCAGCTTTAAAGTGCCCTTAGCGAAACACAATCCAAGAATTACTCCACTTGAGCTGCTTGGAAAACCTTGGTTGCATTTGGCAGCTCCCAGTTGAGAAACGTTTAGCAGGTCAGATTTTATTCATCGTTTAAAATAATATACAATCTGAAAACCACAGGCTCAGACATCTGCATACACACAAACATACACTGCTGTCTTCTTTTCACTCTTCCTGTGCATGACACTGAGTTAAATAGAATCTTTAATGTGCTTTAAGGGTCATCGGTGGCTGGCTGGACGCGATAGCATCAGCGCGGCAGCTATGACACCACTGGGACGACTGGGGGGGGGGGCAGTGGAAATCAGACTGGGCTAATCTGCCTGCAGGACTGACGCTATCAGCCAACTCATCTCTGCTGAGAATGAGATCCCTCTCACGACCTCCACCAGATCTTTATCACGCTTGGACAGAACGCAGAGTGTGTGGATTGTCAGCTGTGTGTGAGTCAGTGAAGTTGAGTTTGTGTGTGAACTGTTAAGATTGTAAGGAGGCTGTCAAACGCTTTGGAATGTGTATGAATGGCCTATATATATATAGTACAGGTCGATTACTGTATTTGCCCTCTGCACTCTAATTACCTCATTTCTATCGCCATAAGAAAGCTAGCATGCCCAGAGGCGAGACACACAAAACTCACATGTTCTTACTTAAGGCAAAGAGTAGTAGTTTTATGTGATGAAGTTTAAAAGGAATTGTTCTATGTTTTAAGAAATTAGCACACACTTGGCAAGAGTTAGCCAAGAAGATATACAACACTACCTGTTTGCTACATGTAAATATGAAGATACAATCAAAATCAATTAATATATGTTTACTCGTTGAAAGTTTGATAAAATCGATAACACTCTGAAAACTACAATCACATTTCAAGCTAATGCCTGGAGCTGGTTAGCTATTAGCATAAAGGCGGGAATAGTGATACATGGCTAGCTCTAGCTCTGTCCCGAGGTTCAGAAGATGCCTATCTGCACATCTTAAAAGGTAGGGTAGGTAAGAATGGAGAAACCAGCTCGAGTGCGCTAGAATTTGAAAGTACACAACCGGAAAAAAATCTGCCTCTTCCTTCAGACTTCCTTACAGAGCCCCTCCTCTAACGAACGCGCACATGACCAATGAGGGCACGAGATAAGTTTGTGCACAGATGGAAAGCTGAAAGGCAGGTAAGGCCATCCAGTTATTTTAGCTAAAATGATTGGTCGTGCTTTTTACAGCGCTACGGCTTCCACAGATGACATTTTTTTTATGTATTTATTGTCAAAGCATTTAATATATGCATTGCTATCGGGATGTTAAGAGCATTCTAAGGAATATAACAAAAAGTGTATTGTGAATTACCTACCCCATCTTTAAGCTCAAAGAACTAAGATGTTACATGTCGTTTCTTTCTTTCATACATAAAACAAATTGTAAAACATTACTTTACAAGGATTACGTGTTTGGTTCCAATTTTTATGTTAAACTGATCCATCGCCTTTAGACTTAAATGTAGCATGACATCAGAATGTTATTGATATGTTATTTTTAGGGCCGGGACTTTAACGCGTTAATTAAGATTAATTAATTACACAAAAATTAACGCGTTAAAAAAATTAACACATTTTAATCGCACTTATTTTTGTACCGCGGAACGTTTCTCACTGGATGAGTTTCAGGGGTACCGATTATACTGGAGTACCAACTAACGTTCATGACTTCAGACAACAACAAACCACAGTGAACAATAGTCAAACATGAACGAAGAAGCTGATGAGACCGCTTTGGTTGGCCCCTTGGATGGGACATTTTGTTTTAAAAAACTGACATTTTGGAAGCCCATACTTCCATACGCCCCGGACATAATATATATATATGATGGGACATTTTGTTTTAAAAAACGGACGGATGGAAGCGTCGATAAGAGCACGGTTGTTTGCAAATTATGCAAAAAGGAATTCGCATATCACCGCAGTACATCAAGCCTCAAGTATCACCTCAATGCAAAACATATAGCAGCTAGCGTGGAAGCTAGCGTGGACGTTAGCCCGACTCGGAGTACAAGGACCCACACCCAATTCGCGTTGATCAAACAGTGGCCTATGCAACAGAGAGATTTTATTTTTCATCAGGATATTGGAAGAATAGGAGGGATTGAGGTCAATCACTGGCACTTTTTTATTTTATTTTAAATGGTACACTTTATGTTGAACTATTTATTACGTTGTTGGTGCAACTGGCACTTTATGTTGAACTGTTTATTGTTTTGGCCAAGGTTATTGAGAAAGTTGGACTGAAATTGATTAGATTTTTTAAATCAACTGTTGGTAAATCAACAAAGTCTGTTATGGCCTCTGAAGCAACAGAGAGATGTTTTCTAATAGTCAGGGTTTCCAATGTTCTGAATGTACTTGAAAGTATTGTGTTTTACTTAAAAAACAAAGTGTTATAGTTTACAGAAGGTCTACCTACCTATAGGCTACCTGAATCTCTGAAATGTACTATATTCCTAAATATGCTATTGCTACACTTTATGGCAAAAATTTCACTTATCTGTTGGTATTGGTTAAGTACCACCTTGAAAAAAATAAACAATGTTTTGTTGCTTAAGCTTATGTATTCAGTCATTATTCAATGGTATACTAAAATCCATGTGAAAAAAATGGCTTCTCACTGTTCTCAGGTCAAATATTTATATGTGATTAAAAATGCGATTAATTTAGATTAATTAATTACACAAAAATTAACGCGTTAAAAAAATTAACACATTTTAATCGCACTTATTTTTGTACCGCGGAACGTTTCTCACTGGATGAGTTTCAGGGGTACCGATTATACTGGAGTACCAACTAACGTTCATGACTTCAGACAACAACAAACCACAGTGAACAATAGTCAAACATGAACGAAGAAGCTGATGAGACCGCTTTGGTTGGCCCCGTGGATGGGACATTTTGTTTTAAAAAACTGACGGATGGAAGCATCGATAAGAGCACGGTTGTTTGCAAATTATGCAAAAAGGAATTTGCATATCACCGCAGCACATCAAGCCTCAAGTATCACCTCAATGCAAAACATATAGCAGCTAGCGTAGAAGCTAGCGTGGACGTTAGCCCGACTCGGAATACAAGGACCCACACCCAATTCGCGTTGATCAAACAGTGGCCTATGCAACAGAGAGATTTTATTTTTCATCAGGATATTGAAAGAATATTATTTTATTTTAAATGGTACACTTTATGTTGAACTATTTATTACGTTGTTGGTGCAACTGGCACTTTATGTTGAACTGTTTATTGTTTTGGCCAAGGTTATTGAGAGAGTTGGACTGAAATTGATTAGATTTTTTAAATCAACTGTTGGTAAATCAACAAAGTCTGTTATGGCCTCTGAAGCAACAGAGAGATGTTTTCTAATAGTCAGGGTTTCCAATGTTCTGAATGTACTTGAAAGTATTGTGCTTACTTAAAAAACAAAGTGTTATAGTTTACAGAAGGTCTACCTACCTATAGGCTACCTGAATCTCTGAAATGTACTATATTCCTAAATATGCTATTGCTACACTTTATGGCAAAAATTTCACTTTTCTGTTGGTCTTGGTTAAGTACCACCTTGAAAAAAATAAACAATGTTTTGTTGCTTAAGCTTATGTATTCAGTCATTATTCAATGGTATACTAAAATCCATGTGAAAAAAATGGCTTCTCACTGTTCTCA
>NW_011336365.1:7158-8043 GCF_000735185.1 Notothenia coriiceps | reverse complement strand
TGTGAAAAAAATGGCTTCTCACTGTTCTCAGGTCAAATATTTATATGTGATTAAAAATGCGATTAATTTCGATTAATTAATTACAAAGCCTCTAATTAATTATATTAATTTTTTTAATCGAGTCCCGGCCCTAGTTATTTTTAAATCTTGCCAAAAAGGTAAAGTGAGTGAATTTTTCAACTGTCTTAGTGAAAGATACAACATATATTCCGGAAACATCAGTTGCAAACCAAATACAATGGGAAAACAAACTATATATTTTCTATGCTTTTAGCACACACATATTGTCCTTGGTGGGGCAGTATAATTCTTAGAGATAAGTATATTTAAGAATTGTGTCAATGTCACAATTTTATTTGTCTGTCTAGTCAGGGTTTATTTTGAAATGCTGTTCTCCCTGTTTCTTGTCTTCCTGTGTTTGCCCTGATTGTCTCATTGTGTTCAACTGTTGCCCTTGTGTTTCTGCCTCCCCTGCCCAGCTGTGTCTTGTCCTGTGATTAACCTTCTGTGTATTCACTCTTCCCCTGTGCTCCATGTCGGATCGTTGTCTTTCCTTACCTTGTCCCCTGCATGCTCCCGTCTGTGAGTTTGTCCTGCTTCATGTGCTCCCAGTTCGTTAGTGTTTATTTGTGTCATGTGTTTTCTGTCATCGGCTTTTTAAATAAAGATCGCCTTTTGTGCCTTGACCTTTTTGTCCTTTTTTAAACTGCATTTGGGTACTGATATTCCCCAACAGTCAATCATTTAATCATTTTCTTGGACTATTATATATATCTTTAGTTTAGTATGGCTGTTATTTTAATTTATGTGGGGCCGCCCCTGGCCAACTTGGGGCCCCAAGCGACATTGTGAGATGAGCCCCCCCCCCACCCCCCAACCGACGAG
>NW_011336365.1:0-7118 GCF_000735185.1 Notothenia coriiceps | reverse complement strand
TGAACAACTATTTTTTTGGAAACAAAGTGTGCTACTTTGCAAATATAATTCCTGTTTATTATTATTATCAACACAGTTACTTTTTTCTACAGTGAGGTAAATGGTAAATGTGCATTTACGTCATTAAGTATGCGTTTACAGGTGAATACGTCTGCATTTCCTGCCAAATACTAGCCTCAAAAAGATTAAAATATAGTTAATGCAAATAAACTACTTATACTACTAATAATAATCATAAACAAATCAATAATATAAAAACTATATTTTATTATAATAGTTGTAATATACCACTGGCTTCCGGTAACTGCTAGAATCCACTTCAAGACAATGGTACTTGCGTACCATGCTGTGAATGGATCTGGCCCTTCCTACATCCAGGACATGGTTAAACTGTACACCCCAGCACGTGCACTCCACTGTGCATCAGCCAAACAGCTCGCTGCGAGGGGGACCCAAGTTCCCATCAGCAAAAACACGTGGGTTTGCTATCCTGGCTCCAAAATGGTGGAATGGGCTCCCCATTGAAATCAGGACAGCTTACACATCTTCCGGGGGAGACTGAAAACTCATCTCTTTCGACTCCACTTCGATCGATAGAATTACTAACAAGAATTGCTAACAAAGCACTTATATACTAATAAAGGGCTGGCTTATCTAAAGCCAGTTGAGTAGCACTTGAAATGTTTTAGCTCTATGAAACCTGATGTAGGCCTACTTATGATTCTGTTTTCTTCAAGTTTGTATCTTGTTGGTCGAACGCACTTATTGTAAGTCGCTTTGGATAGCTAAATGCAATGTAATGTAATATAGTCAAGACAAAACATGCTTATGACATGCTCAAAAACTGATATTTCTTAAATCTGTATTCAAATGTAGTTCCCTCTGTCAGCAATGTATCAACAACTACTCACACATTTCTATCAGTATTTCTCTGTGTTGTGGTTGACATGATGATGACTGTTAGGAGTTAAGGGGAGAGGCTGATCTTCACCATGAAATGTGCAAATTGACATAAAATAAAAGGGGAAAAAATGCTCCATGTTTTTTAGGTTGTAAACTTTAACTGTTATTTAAGCCTAGACGGACAGTTTATCACTCTTCCTCCTCTACATTAGCAGATACAAGCCATAAAATACTTGAATGAATGGTAAATAAAGAATGCTGGAAATAACCGCATCTCCATTAGCCTATGCTATGCAGAGACTGCCTTCTTCATGTTGGGAATTGCAGCTGATGTTTTAATATGGCAATTGGCAATTTGACTTATGCAACATTCGGAAGTTATACATTTGACTTTTCACCGACATCTCTTCACCTGCACTAGTGGCCGTATCAAAGCCGTAATTCGTCTGATGTTGATTCATTGAAATGGTGTCGGGTTACAGAAGTACTCCCCTTGTCACCTCTCACTCTCGCGCGTCAGCGGGGGGCGGGGGTGCGCGGAGAACTGCGCACAGCAGCTGAGGCCCTCTGGGCAGGTCCCCTGCAACCTGCGTGATTGGCCTGTAGGGAGGGGTGGCCCTGCATAGGGGTGAACCAACCTTTTTTAAGTAAATTGTGAGGCCAACTGGATTTCAGAATACAAAAAAAATGTATATGTTTTTTTCATTTAATATTTGGTATAATATACCCAGGGTTTAATGATGTTGTAAATATATAATATAGATTTGTATTTTTTATCAGGAAATCAGATATTGCTATAAAGAAAGCAATGTTCCTTAAGACATACATATTATCTGGTGTTGTATTGCTATGACTTTAATAAAACTGTCAGGCTGGATTCTTGATGTATTAAAATGCGAGGCATATTCTGTATTTGAATGTCAATAGTGCGTACACTCACAATGCAATTATGATGTGGTGTTTACTACTACTGCCTTACCCAGGGAAAACTTTTGAATTTGAAGAGAGATTAACTAAATTGATTTGGTTTTTATTAAACAATAATAAGCTGCATTGCTTAGGAGCAGAGTGAGACCCAAATGAGAAAGCAACAACTGACTGAGAAAACTAATTTAATCATTTGCACACACTCCAACAAATAATTATTGCACTTCCAATAACATTATCTATCGGCCAATAGTCGATGCGACACCTTCTGCTTTTTCATATTGTCTGTGAAAAGAACAAAATTGAGTTGTGTTACTTACATCAATCAGTAGCAACAGATGAAACTAAATTGTCCTCTGTCACACAATCAGCCAGTCAGGGCCAGTGGTGATACTGTAATGATTGGATTTGGCACTGAGAGGAACAACACTCTAGTTTATGGAAATGTGTATGAGGCTTATACACAAGTGAGCGCAGGTGGCTCCAATTCTTTTGAATTTAAATATTATTTTCGATGGAGGCTTTTAGTGGGAAACAATAATATTGGGTTTTTTAAAGAAAGGCAGGTGGTCAGGTAGGAAGGTACGTAGGTCAGGGTTGGGTTAGGGTTAAGTTTATAGGAGGTATGAAGATATACACATGCATATAGAGAAAGGAAGGCAGGGACTGAGAGCAGCCGCAGCTTGGGACGGGGGAAATTGCAAAGTGTTAATCAGCAGCTGAAATATTTAATTGTGGAAGCAAATGGAAAATCCAATTTGTGTTTTTGCTATTGTCTCACAAAAAGCAGTCTTTTGTTTTATGCACCAGCAATGGTTGATTAAATTGTGCTTAGAACCTGAACTGAGCCAAAACAACACACAAACAAAACCAGCTCCTGTAGGGCAGACACGATTTATGGCCCTGACACAAAATGTAATTGCGTTTGTTATATTGTTACATTTACATTTTACGAACCATTTGCTATAATTTCAGTTTGCTTGAGCCAGACCTTGCAATGTTTTCCATTCAGAAGCCTGCAAAAAAAGTTAGGAGAAAAACAGTGGAATGGAATATCAAATTTGGCAGGATTAGCGGGATATGGGGGAAAGGGTTTTTGAAAATGTATTAAAATCCTACTTGGTAACCCTTTCTGTATCTGAGGATTTCCAAATCAGAATAAATGTTCAGAGACACAATGGGGTTCTGCTGTAGCTGTGGGATGATCTGTCCTGCTCGTTGAACAAAGAGAGCTGATAAAAGCACATGACTCAGCTGTGATGCCTTTAATCACATTGAGCTGCTACGAAATCCATTATCTACCTTTTACAACACTGTCTATGACAGAATGAGAAAGTGAGGTAAGGAGAGGCTGAGAGGACGTACAGTGGGAGTGATTTTGATGGAAACGGCTTCCTGTACTGTGGCTGCAATTCTCAGGACTACAGCTGTGAGATAATGTGAAGCAAATATTTTTCCGTGAAATTACAGTTGATATAAACCACACTAAAGCTGTAATGTAGCTTAGTTGCATGACCCTGTAAATGATTTTTTCCAAGATGTGAGCAACACATGAACAATTCAATCTTGCTATATCTGCTAAATCTTAGAGCCTTGTGCAGAATATAAGGAAATGGCTTTGCCAGTAATACCCAGTGCTACCTAATTGTGGAAGAAAGAGGACAGTAGCCTACATCTAAAATGTCAGGATCTGGGATAATACAATGGGGTTTTAGCCATGACAGTGCACGGATCAGGGAGGGTATTGTCGGTTGGTCAGGCTTTGGTACAGACTGTTATATCCCCAAAAACTATTATGGTTTGGAATGATATTTTGGTAAGACATTCATGGTCCCCAGAAGACATGTTCCACGAACGTTGCTTATCACCTACTGTATAGTCCCCAAGAGTGGCATTATTCTCACTTGTATGGAAGATTAACTGAGAAGGATCATCTTAAGCACCATCATTGCGTCAACATTAACCTTGTTTTATGACCAAATACCTGCAAAACTATTGACATTCCCATCATCCTGAGCTCAAATTAGTTTTTTGTAATAATTGGCAATGCTAAAAAAGGGTTGTGAATATAGTAAACACTTTACCTGCCAAACATTAGCACGTTATTGTCATCAGCATCACAATAAGAAACCTTTTATTAGTCCTAGAGTCGAGAAATGTACTGTTTCGTCGAAAGTGACACTGCAGATAAAAAGCAAACAATAAAAAGACTTAAGCTAATATGGAGGTTATTCCCTAACTTTATTCAAGAGTGTGGTCTTTCAATTTGAGAGCATCATTTATTGATTTGACGTTAAGATTTTGTATTTCTTTCCCTCAAACCCTGTCCCTCGCACTCAAATAGCGCACACATTAGTAAGAACAAAGACATATAAGCACACATCTATGGTTAAAGTCAACAAGGTTTTTCTTATGGACGGTTTGGTTCACATTTAACTGAATAAAGGAGAGGAGTAACAATAGCTAGAAAGCTCTGAGAAAACAATGCATAAAGTTTGCTAGCCTGCCCCGCAGTACTGGTTGGAATTTACATTCCTATCAAAGTTGAGGACCTGTATCAGACATTGACCAGTGCAGTGCATTACAAATTGATAAGTGTTGACTTTAACTCGATGTGTGTGGAAAGGGAAGGACCAACATTTGAATTCTCCGATTTGTCCTTGTGATGAAGCTAGGGATAGTGCAGCAGAGGTCTTGAAAAGTATGCAGTGAGTAAAGATATCCACAATCTAAACTGTAGATGAGGCGTGCTATTTATTCTGAAGCCTGAAGCCAGTTTTATCACACTCCATGCTGTTACTGCAGCTGTTTTATTGCAACGTGTTCCTACCACAGATCATCATGATTGGGTGCAATGAGGGGAAATAGGATGAAGTGAATGATGTTCTTATGTGAGTTTCTGATCCATGACATTAAAGCTGCTATAAAGAATATTTATTACAATGTATCAAATGACTGTGTTTAGCATGAAAGAAGTCTCTCAAACACACGTTATATGTGTGATAATTATGACGCAACTCTATAGCTCCTCCTAGTTGTATAAAACTATTTTTGTATTTTAAGCACTTTATCCTTAAGCACATTGATTTGGTTTTACTGCCCTTCATCTTCACTGCTTTGCTTTAGTCTCACTGATCTCATCTGCATAAGAAGCCATAATAATAATTATAGATGATATTGCTGAAGCAACTTACAAAAACAATGTTTATGGGTTGCTTTACAGAGTAAAAGTGGGGGGTTAATGAGGGGTTATAAATATAAAACCAAAGAAATAGCGCTCCCAAAGTCATCAAGTGAAATCAAGCGATACCACATAAAACATACAAAGAAACCTGAAAAAATGTAATGAAATAAAATGGCATGGTAAGATTGAGAGGGATCAAAGAGGATTAGACTATAAACTCTTTTTGAAAGGAGTCTTTAATAAAGAGATGTGCTGCAATCCTAAGGGGCAATGATGGCGAATTCTCAGTCACACTTTTTTTTATCTTGATTTAAAAATAACCATCAGAGCAACATTGTCAGGACCTCAGGACATAGTACAACACATGGAGAGTTAAAAGGTCACAAATATAGCTAAGGGCCAAAACATTCTGGCCTATAAAGGTGAAGTAAAATGTTAAAATCCACCTTCAACCTTCAGGCACTACGTGCAAAGATGAAGATGGTGAAGATATTACTGGATTATTTGTAGAGATCAAATACTTTTTGCTAGGGATGCTCCGATCGATCGATATTCACTCTCTGCCGATCGATCGGTGCTCTCTAAACATGCCGATCACATGACGTAAAATACATGACACTTTTCTCTGTGCCCGGCAAAACAAGCTCGCCAAAATAGCTTCACCGGTCTGGCAGTATTTTAAGGTGTCCGAAGAAGACAGTAAAATAGCGGTATGCAACGTGTGTGAAGCCGAAATCCTGCAGCTCCGCCCGCTGTGACGGACCGGTGAGCAGAGCAAAACACACACTAAGAGATAGACCTAACACACTTAGCTAGTTTATCTACCTCTGGAACAAGCTAAACTAGTTATAAATTATATTTATTCTTCACTGTTGGGTCACTCATTACTGGATCAGTGAGCTGCATGAGATACTGACAGGCTGTCAGGAGAGAGAGAGAGGCTCCCGTTATTTCTCCCGTGTTATTATCTAAAGTTAATGTAAACTTGAATAATGTACTTCATTTGAATGTAATAATTATGTTGGTTGTTGTTTGTAGAAGCGCTAGTGAATGAGCCCCATTAACTGAGATATCTCATTGATCTAGCCCTGTATGCTACCTGCACAGCACCAAACGGCAGACAGATATACATTTTTTAAAACTAGCTGGTGGATATTGTGGAGCATTTAGCAGCTAAAGAGCCAGACATTTCTCTTAGGAGATGGGGGATATCGAAAACACAGATAACATTCATCATTTGGCAAGAAATAACTTTGAATAAATGATAACCCTCTGCGTTTGGATTTGTAGTGTACTTGTCTGCCTCGCATATCCTGAATCATTTTGGAGGGTTGGTGTCAAGGCTTGAGAGCAGAGTAGATAGGACCCAAGTGCAGAAGACAGTTTCCTTAGATACAAGCCCTTTATTGTTGATTGACGTCAAATTCTCAGAGCTAGCAGGCAAACCAAACCGGAAGTCTCTCTCTAAATAAACTTCAAACATCAAGGATATTCAAACTGAAAAACAAACCAGAACTTAAATGCACACAAGACTAATCACAAAGACAAGACACAGGTGGCGAGGGCACATTGGCACCAGGTGAACACAATCAGGTGATCAAACAGGAGGGAAACCGAGATAGGAAGTAGCAACAGACTTAGGTTGCGGTCCGATAATCCAAAAATCAGCTCCTAACCTCTAACCCTATCGTCTATTCCTTGACCTCTGAGTGAAACGTCACAGGGTTAAGGGATAGTGGATAGGAGAATTCAAAAGGACTTTGGAGAAGTGACTGCGGTACTTTAGAGAATCTGACTGCACTTTCACAATTCAACATGTTTATGATGCGCCAGCGGACGTCATAAATGTGCGTCTGCTGCTGTGGGGAAACTATGGAAACTAGTTTTCTATACAG
Organism: Notothenia coriiceps; assembly: GCF_000735185.1. Classification (NCBI taxonomy): domain Eukaryota; kingdom Metazoa; phylum Chordata; class Actinopteri; order Perciformes; family Nototheniidae; genus Notothenia; species Notothenia coriiceps. Next base: position 209 of record NW_011336365.1, on the reverse strand, counting down.
CGGACTACAACATGGATGTTTAATAAGAACAAGGGACTACTGTAAACTCATCTAGAGACTCTGCACCGTGCTCTGATGCTGTTGCTTTATGCTTTATGAACATGGACAACAGAGAAACATATTCTTCATGACCAAAGTTGGAATTGAAATAAAAAATGAAAGTGAAACTTATGCTCGTCACCCTCTCCCTCCGGTCCACATTAATACAA
>NW_011336364.1:0-3656 GCF_000735185.1 Notothenia coriiceps | reverse complement strand
CCCTCTAAAAGGTTTTGGAGGTTGATCCCTCGGTGAACGTGAATGGCTTTCTTGTCCGCTGCAGCAGAAAGCATTTTCGAATGTTTGAATGAACACACAGTTGCACGGGGGCAGAATAGTTTCCCCCCACTTTTTGCCCGGTCTTTAGTAGAAATGTTCGTCGGTAAATGAGCTCTATACGGTGTTGTTTACATTCTGTGATGCGCGAGCTGATGACGTCACGTCAAGACGAGTTAACTTTTTTTTCTTCTCAACTTTGTGTGGAAAAATGCGGGGATTATGCGGCCTTTTGATAAATATGCGGCCTTTTAGAAATCTGCGCCATTTTGCTGATTATGCGGTAAATTCTGCGATCGCAGAATCGCGTTTTTCTGGAGGGTCTAGCTAATGCATGCTGGATATGAACTACTAGCTTTAGACTCTAACTGTATTATATCTGAGGAAGATCTCCCTTGGACTTCCTCTGATCTTTTCCAATGTACCTAACATGGGTATATCTGCTGATAATTGCGGAAGAGACAATGGAGCCTCTCTGACCGGTTGCCTTCATAAATAAGAGAGAAACACGCTGTAATAAGGAATCTGCCATAACAGTTACATTTTATTTTAATTTAACTATACTTCGATTTCTACTGAGAACAAATAAAAGTTTGCATTAGATAATGATCCATTTGCATTTTTCAACATTTAAAATAAACTAGTAATAAAAACACATCATCTTAATTCAACTAATCAACTGTGATAGTTACGTGGTCACATTATTAGGTCCATTTTTACAACTTTGTCCATATTGTAATATATTTAGGTTTTTCTGGTGACAGTAAGTTTCTGATTTATGGACTGCATTCATAACATTTTGAAAAACAATTGGCTCTAACATGTCCAAAAAAGGAAACTCTGAAAGCGGATGTATCGCGTGTAGCGTGTGAACCTGTGAAATGGGGTTTGACTTTAACCGCTTCTTTAAAACGTCCTTAAAACAGAACACAAACACAAAAACAGCAACAACACAAACACAAAGGGACTCCTCCACTGGTCAGGACTTTGGGCTGGTTTGCTCCTCAACATTTCTACACTGTGACATTTCTTTGGATTAGGACTTACTCCTTCACTAAAAGTTAACATTTGATCATACTGCCTTTATGAACATTTCATCAAAACACTGAATAAAAGAGTAAAATGTGCAAATAAATAAATATACCAATACAAATCAAATAAATGTAATATCCGAGCCTCAAAACGCTTCTTCAAATAAAGTGTTTTTAATATAAAAAAACAAAATATGAGTAAAATATTCATCAGTATTATTATTTTTTTTTTTTAAAATGAAAACGTAGTCCGTTCAAGTCTTCTTTAATTTCCCAACATGTGTAGAGTGTAAGTGATCCAGATTCGTAGTTACATTTAGCACCTTTGATCGTTTCCACTCCCTTCTGGAACGTCTGTCCTCAACAGGTTCCCAGCAGCAGTCTGAGTCAGCTCCACGATGTCGAGTCACCTCAGAGAGAGCGGCTGTGATTGTTCTCAGCGTTCTCCTGGCAGCTTCTCTCGTCACTCTCGGAGTAACCTGTGAGTTTCTTTTCAAACTCAATTCATTAAGAACAAGATTTGAATCTGATGTTTCATCCATCCAGACTGTTAAACTCCTGAACTGCTGAAACAACATCCATAACATTCATCTGCTACTTAGTCATTATTTATCTATTTATCTAATATATCATACATATATAGCATATAGACTCTTATTGCACTATTTCACTTTCTTTTAAAACAATTTTTCTTTTTATATTTACTATTTAATATTTACTTGCACTATATTTTTCTGTTTATCTGTCTTATTGTGTTGCTCTGTTGGAGAAGCCTGTGACCTAAGAATTTCAACGGCATAACTATAGCTATGTTCGTATGACAAATAAAGAACCTTGAACCTTGAACCTTGAACCTTGAACCTTGAACCTTGAACCTTGTTCAGAAGAACAGAACTGGTGGCTTCAGGCGATCTCTGCAAACATGTGTAACAGAACAGCTTGGAGTTAAATTCATCTGAACAGATTCGATGCTTTCATTTTCCTTTCTCAATTTAAAATCAGTCAAATTAGTTTGGAGAATTTTCAATGTCAATCTATTTGGCATTTCAATGTGAACCTATCTCTCCATAACATTATTATATATGTTGGAATGATTCTCCTCTAATGAACAGACTCTTAAAACTTTTCTTTCTCTATTTGAACAATCAGCTCATCAAAACATCCAAACCACAGAACGTCCCCAAAAGATGACCAGAGATGAGTGTGACGCTGAGATACAAAACCTCACAGGTAAACTTCATCCAGATCTCTTTCAAATGTTGGAACACTCATATTGTTCTGTTGAACATTCATCTTTGTGTCTCGACTGAGTGAACCATGGAAGAGTTTAGATCTCTGTTCAGGTTCTCAACTAAGAGACACCTCTGATGAAGGTGAAATCTTTTGTATCTTTTTCCACAACAGAGAGATTCTCTGCAGTGAAACCGGAGCCAACGAGGCCTGAAGTAAACAGTCAGTGATTGACTTTCTCACATGTTTGCTCTTCTGATGAGGAAGTGACAGATCGTCACACACATCAAACAGATGTGTGTCGTCTGACTAAAGACTTTGCTCTGATCTCTTTAAAGGGGGCTCATGTCAAAGATGCCCAGACGGCTGGGAGCGTCATGGAGGGAAATGCTATTATTTCTCCATCATTAAAGCAACCTGGACACGGAGCAGAGCTGAATGCAGACGTACAGGAGGAGATCTGGTTAAGATCGAGAGCAGAGAGGAGCAGGTAGAACACACTGCTGCAGGGTCACCATCCACCACTTTGTTTCTGCATTAGTTCAGAGGAGTTATTCAACACATTTCTTTTTGCTGTCCAGACATTCCTGGATCAGAGAGTGAGAGTTCAAATGACTGGAGATGAGGACAAGTTCTGGATCGGACTGACGGACTCAGAGAGAGAGGGAGCATGGCTGTGGACAGACGGTTCAGCACTGGACGATCAAACCCCACTGGACAGCGGGTTAGATTGTTGTAAACACATGTTTTTTATCTCCAATATCAAAGTCATCAGTTTGATTAAATCACTTCTTTCTCTTCCTCAAACCTCAGATTGACTTTTTGGTCCGAAGGAGAGCCAGACAACTATAAAGGGATCGATACTATGGGAGAGGATTGTGCGAGGATGGGGGAGAGAGGTGGAGCAAAAGAGCTGACGTGTTGGTTTGATGCATCCTGTGAAGACCCTCACAAAAGTATCTGTGAGAAACCAGAAGACCCTAACTCACTGAGAACCTGAAAGCAGCTCAGCTGAGTCTCAGCCTGTTTCTATATCTCAGTACAGGATGCAGAACGTGGAGCAGGGTGCTTTTTAATAAAGCTCTGATATAAATACAAATAATATATACAGCCATGCAAACATTAAAATGCAGCTTGTTGAATGTGTTGAATGATTAAGAACAGAAGTTCTATTTTAAACTATAATGGCACTGGATCTGCACAAAATAAGTGACATTTTGGGCTCTGAGTAATAGTGACAGCATTTCTCCATATTATCACCATTTACAAATCAAACAATCATTCAAATAATGGTGAAATGGTTTCTTCAGATGAATCCATAATGATAATATCCATTGC
>NW_011336363.1:0-2417 GCF_000735185.1 Notothenia coriiceps | reverse complement strand
TGATAATGATGTGTTATGTATTATTAAGTATTATTATGATGATAATTATGTGTTATTATGTATTATATGTATTATTATGGTTGATAATTATGTGTTATGTATTATTAGGTATTATTATGATGATAATGATGTGTTGTTGTCTGTATATCTGTATTCTATTTCTAAATAAATATATTAAATGTTATTTTAAGTTTTTCATTCTGTTTATTTCAAACTGTTGACGTATTTGTATGTATTTAATTGGACTTTAAATTTGTAAATAAATATATTACATTTTAATATTTGTTATGTCTTTCTATCTTTTTAATGTTGCATTTCACGTACTTTGCTGTTGCACTTACACATTTCATTCTTATAAAATAACTTTTAAGACAATGTGTGTAGTTAATTTAAAAACTAAGTATAGTATGGAGGTAAAATAAAAGGTAATTAAATGAGAAACAAATGTGTGGACGTCAAGACACACTTGATCAAATTGTGTTATCATTTTACAATATGATGTTTTCTACAATTCAGAGAAAATTGCAATCAAAAGCAAAAACATTTGTTTTAAAAACCAGGTTTTGCTTCGCTAATGTGAAGAGTATTATCTCATGTAAATCACAAGATTATTGCATTCATATATTCTTTTTTAATTGACACAGTTTTTCAAAGATGCACGTGAGGGGGCTCTGCTGTGAAAAGCATTGTCAATGTTCTTTGTTGTGGTCTTAAAAGCTTTTAGTTGGATTTTTTTAAAAGTGTGAATCAATTGTGTAACAGTGTCCCTTAGCAGATACAGACAGCAACAAAATCACACTTATATATATTAGCTTATTAAGGCTAACATGTCTCAACTAATACCATTTCTGCATAGTTAGCTTTCTTCCTTTTTACTAGCTTTTTCACTGGAGAGCTTTTAGTAAAGCTAGTTAGCCTTTTTTGATGACAGAAGCTGCTTACAAAGGTTGATGGAGTACTAAGACCACAACAATATAGTTAGTGTGCTTTACCGTTAGCTAAAAAAGGCGGGAAAAGCTCAGGTAGCTGCAGAGTTGTTCCTTGTTGTCCATTTTGGCGACATGAGTGACGATGTTGTACTATTGAATTAGGCTGAATACAAAAGTTGCTATTGAAGAAGCAGCTTTTGGAAAACTCTGTGGCTCTCAATGAATCCAAGCCTAAATATATGACATATAAACAAGAGCTTATATATATTTTTGGCGTCTTGTATGCGGTGGTGGGAAAACCAGCGCTGAAAACAGAGAAAACCTGCTTTCATTAATGCCAACCTGACATAAGTGATCACTGTGTCTGCATTTGATTGATGTGTACAGTACAAGACATCAACAAATATTAACATGCTCACAGCTTTATTTTGAACTGCTATTTTGAAAGAAAAGCCACCAATGGAGAAAAAGAAAGATGCCTTTGTGTGTAGTGTTTGAGAAACAAGGAATGCACGTGCAGTGTAACAGACTGTAAGTATTTATACTGTATTTTGGGTGGATAGAAATGGGAGGGGTTGATTATGAAGATGGTTGACAAACAGTTTATTTCTGCTCTGGTTAGCAAACACAGCCGGCTGCACCCTCTGAGCCCGAGAAACGACTGAAATAATAATGGGGAAAGGCTGGAGGAACAGAGGAATTATTAACCTGTTAAGCCCCGAGCCTGTTTTTCAGGTTTCAGGCTCGAAAATGACATGCCCAGAACAAATGACTTTATCTTCACTTCTAAAAGGGGTAAATTAATAATCTTTTTCCTCAAAGTAATGATAAACCTGTGAGTTGGATGTAGAAAAGTCAGAATAAATATAGATTTTTGTATTTTAAAGTAAATTCAGATTGAACATAGTAAAAAAAATGTAAATTATAGTGTCCGTCCAAAATAAAAACATTACTTATAGTGAAAACCAACCTTGAATGATGGGATAGTAGACTAAAAGCTTTAGGAATCAAAACTATTACATATAATAAATACCCTGTATCAGGATTGATGCAAAACAAGTGACATGTGACCTTTTTAGAGAGGTTTAGCAAAAAAAACACTTCTGGGGTCATTTGAGTGCATTTTCCATTTCTCTGGCCCCCCTCGGTCGATTTTGGTGATTGATAACTCTTTTTAACCGTTAGAGCCAATAGAATCGAGGGGAGGTTCCTAAATCCATCCAAACATTACCCATTGGTGAATGAGAGTGACGCGCAGCCAGCATCCCCAAAACCAGAAGCTGTCATACTCTCGTAGCTGTCATAGCAGCTATATATGAAAACTACTCTTATTGACATAAATGTTATGATGGATGATCAATAATCATTTCAAAGTGACACAGAGACATTGGATTAACCTTCAGCAGCGTTTATATGCCATTGAACACAACTTTTGATCAGAAAATAGCAAAAGTAAGACGTATTTGCCGTTTTGGCCCCGTAAAGTGA
>NW_011336362.1:0-4125 GCF_000735185.1 Notothenia coriiceps | reverse complement strand
ACAATATTACTCAAATTGATGGTTTGGATGATGGGGGAAACTCGTGTCACAGGCTCTTTAAATGAAATGTACACCTGGAAAAACAAATACAGGACCGAAATAATGCATAGAAAACTATAATAAAAGAGATGGACGAAATCATTTCAATGAGAAACTAAATCCCAGGTTTGAAGGGATTTATGTGGAGGGAAGTCCAGTGACAGGTGATAAAACTTTGCGCACCAGAAGTAAAGGGCGTTGTTTATGGTGACGCTGGAGTCAACGAGGACATCCCAATTAATACCTGAGGACTCCTCTGTCCTCGTGTCTCTTCCTCGTCTCTCTCGCTCGTGCCTTACGGAGGCGGAGCTAAGACGCAAGGAAGGGACGCGTGTGAGAGCAAGGAGGAGGTGAAATATTCAATTGAGATAAGCTTTCAGAGACATGGCATGCTGATTAAAGCTAATCAGAATCAGGCTGTGTCTCGTGTGTGGAGCATCACTATGGATTTGTTTGTAATTATGTCATTTCTTGCCATGTGAGCAAAGGTTGCTCATGAACATAAGCCCCCACTAATGGGAGAAATGACCTGAACGACCCTACAACAAGCTTATTTATAAATGAATCTGTTGGAAATGAAACACTAGAAAGAACCATTTCGCCACATATACTGTAGGGCTGTGTTAGCGTGGTAGTGATTTTGTGTCCTTTGTGACAACAAGTTATGTTGATTGGAAACACACACAAATCCATGTGTTCAGAGCAAAGTTATCGAAAGGTCAACAGTTTGACAGACTAAGAGGAAACTGTTTGGTCGTGTCCAACTATCAACATATCAGCTATTTGTAATCACTGCATCAACACACGATGGAAAAGGAAGAATGAATAAATTATAGTGTGTTTGTTTCTCATGTCCTCTCCCTTTCTCTTCTGCTATCTCAGAATCTGCCCTCTGCTCCACAGCCTTATTATCTTGGTCTTAGGTCAGTGAAGGAGAATACAACCCCAGTCTGAGAGATTACACATGAACCACCAAACCTCCATTCAAAACAAACTAACAAGCTCCACAGACAGACAGACAGACAGACAGACAGACAGACAGACAGACAGACAGACAGTAGTTATCCCTTTCCTTATCGATTCATCATTAGGAAAAGCGGCTGCAGAGATGAAATAGAGGCACGATTTCAGGTCGGGAGAAAGGAGAAACTTTTATATTGTTTTATCTCGAGCCAATCATGGTGTTCTTGCCTGGGTTCTACTTCTCTTCGGCTCATACGAATCAGAAACAAATGGAGAATGATGATGCTGAATAGTAAAGTCCACACAGCAATTTGCCTTTGGTTTGCTTTATTGTGATCTGCTTTCCTCAAAACTGCTGACATGTGTCCGCATCCCCATAACACATATTGTGTTTGGTGCCTTTTCATAACGTTTTTGCAACGCCTGCTCCCACTAATGCAGAAACAAATATGTTAATGTTCCATATGCAGAGGGGTTTTAATAGCCTCATACTTTCTCTGAGTGCTCGTGAGGCATTTGGTTAAAGCTGAACTAATCATTGTTTTCATTGACAATGTGGTAAATGACCATGTTAGGTGATGTGTGTTGCTCCTAGTGATGAACCCAGTGAGAATTATTAATGAACTGTAATGCACCATATTTTTCTTATTTTAGTGTTGGTTGTTCTGTTCACAGCAGTGTTTTGGCTATATATCTTTTCTCTCATCAACCCCCGTTTCCATGGCAGCACACAGCAGTTTTCAGCTAACCCTGTGATAAATCGACTTTATGCAACCTACCCGGCACTACACATCAGACAGACAAACTTAGCAATTAGCTGGTGAACGTAGCGGAGCATTAAGCAGCTATAGAGCCACATATTTCCCTCAGGAGTTTGCGGAGAGCAACAGAGAGCTAGAACGAGGGTTAATATTGGGCTTACATTTGCAAAGTAGCAAGAAACACGACTCCAAATGAATGCTAATGTTGCTCTGTGTCTGCTTGCGGAGTAAATTGGCAACAGTTTGCCAGAAGAACGTTGGGATGATGATAATATGTGTCTCTCTCCAAATGAGCAAGAAAGAAAAATGAAAATAAAATTGTTATTGTTAAACACATTGGGATTATAAAAACAGATACTTCACAGTTTGGGTCTTCGAAACATCAACATGTAATTGAAAGTCTAATTTTGCTGCTAGCATGTTTTGCTTCTCATTTGTATCTTCAAGGCAATGGCTTTTCGGAAAGGGTAGCAAATAAAACGTAAACGCTCCACAAAACTTTCTAACAAATCTGAGGAGAAAACTAGTTGGGAATTTGCAGAATCATGCTTCATTGGTGTTTTGAAAGATCCAAGGTCACATTATCATCCAACCACTTGCTGATTGGTCCCACAACGATGTCTTTTTTTGAACCGAATCAATACTTTTTTCCAAGTTCAACCTTTGTAGCAAAAGATTAACTCGAGACACGTAGTCTGGATTTACTGAGCTTTGACAACAATTTCTAAAAGGTCACATCAAAATATAAGAAATAAAACTATGTAAACAATATAAGCTGAATTTAAAATAGATGTTGAAAACCTTTTTAAAAGACAAGCCTTTGGGGTTGGATGTTACATCCTACACCTGAGACCACTTCAAAAAGACCAGGGGCCTCAATTATAAAGCTTTGCGTAGGATCCACGTGGGAAGGTTGCTTACGTAGGACAAAGCAAATAAATACGCACAAAAATATTCCGAGGTGGAATGCAGTTTGAACCAGAGTAGCAGCATGAAGGTCGGATCGTCACCAAAATAAATAAATAAGTGGTCCGAAAAAAGTTAATGACAAAATACGCATAACCTTCCTCAGGCAGTGTGTTTGTGCCCGGGAGTGGCTCGTGGGGAGATCCGCAACATAAAAGAAAACACACCAAAACATCCAGCACTTAACGGCGACCATTTATGTATATGGGTTACAGCCGTTATACACATGGGCCAACCGGCAAAAGAACGAGGTCTGGAGAACTGGCAAAAACAAACAAAAGAAGAAGGGGGCCTTGGGCCAGCCAAACCACGGGCCGTAGGACCCAGACGTCCCTCCCCTTCCAGAAATCTAACAAGACACTACAGGTGAAATAAAGCCGTGAAAAAACTATACTCCCAGGTCCTCAAGAATATACATGTTATCACAATAACACACAGAAGCTACAGACCCGAAGCAGTAGAGAGATTGTTCCCAAACAGAGTCTTCCGGCATCAGGATAGGCAATGATCCTTCTCCTCCAGTCTCTCCTTATAGGACTATGTTTGTCTTTACATGACCACACACCGAACAGGCAAATACCAGTCAAAGACAGCTCAAAAAGAAAATTGAAACAACTGCTACATTTATAAGCGCGATAACGCATCGGCCATCACACTGTCCTCGCCACGAATGTGTTTGATCTCCACATTGAAGGCTTGCATGAAAATACTCCACCGCATCAATCGTTGATTGGTGTTACACATTCTCTGCAAAAAACACAAGTGGGTTGTGATCGGTAAAGATAGTGACAGGAATATTTGATGACCCAACGTATACCTCAAAGTGGATTAAAGCCAGAACTAGGGCTGCACGATATGGGCCAAAATTCATATCTCGATATTTTTTAGCTGAATGGCGATATACGATATATATCTCGATATTTTTTCCGTAAAGTAAAAACAAAACAGACAGTCCTAGTTTGAAGCCAAACCTCACACAGGCACTTTATTTAACGTTTAGAAGCTGCACATCAACATGCATGAAATAATTCAGGAACAAAAACTACCAGCATAAATAAATAAAGATACCATTCTTCCTTCTTTCTTGCATCCTCCCTCATTCCCTCAATTACTGCTTTCTCCCCCGCCTTACTTGCTTCTTTACTGCCTTCCTTCCTTCTCTCCCCCATCCTTCCTTCAATCTTCAAATCCTTCTTTCCCTCCCTCCTTCTGTCCTTCATTCCTCCCTCACTCCCTCTGTTCCTTCTTTCTCCCCCCCTCCTTCCTTGCTTCTTTCCTTCTATAATTTCTTCCCTCCTTGCTTCTTTTCTCCTTACTACCTTCATTTCATATTCTTTCTGTCCCTGATTTCTTTCTTCCATCCTTCCTCCCTCAATTCTTTCTTTCTCCCCCTCCT
>NW_011336361.1:0-3981 GCF_000735185.1 Notothenia coriiceps | reverse complement strand
TCTTCTACATCAACATGTGTCCCCTCTTCTTCATGTCTCTTCTACATCAACATGTGTCCCCTCTTCTTCATGTCTCTTCTACATCAACATGTCTCCCCTCTTCTTCATGTCTCTTCTACATCAACATGTGTCCCCTCTTCTTCATGTCTCTTCTACATCAACATGTGTCCCCTCTTCTCCATGTCTCTTCTACATCAACATGTGTCCCCTCTTCTTCATGTCTCTTCTACATCAACATGTGTCCCCTCTGTGGAAAGACACTCTGAAAGTTAACCAAATGTCTCTCAGAGGGGTGTGGGGAGGGGCTCCTTATTTTCATCTAAAGTAACAGACAGAGAATCAGCACTTTGGAAACAGGGCTGAAACAGAGGGGATTATGGGTAATGCTGCAATGATCTGTTTGGTGTTTCAGCCAATCGGAGACAGGCTCTGGATATATCTGAGACCTGTGATATATTGATGAAAAACAGTATAATAGGGGACCTTTAAGCGTAAAGGAAAGTTTGCTTATGCTAAACCAAAGTATGAATATTAAAATGTTGTTTAACCGCTCGGCAGAATTAATTCTTCAGACTTTATTGAACATTTGAAGTAAATCTGGTCAGGCCAACATTTCCCCTTGTTTTTTAATCACAATACATGTTAAATATTCAAAATAAACCAGCTGGTTGAGACATATTCTTTGCATGTAAATGAATTCAAAATTCCAATTGTTACATATAGATAATTAATCTGCAAGATCAATAACCTAATATTCCTGCACCACTTATTATTATTATTACCTTGGGCCCGCCTTCAGAGATCAAAAGCCCACCCACAGATTTAGACCTGCCGCCCGGTCTTTCCTCAGTTTGGAAACCGCTGTCCCTTGGAAACCATCTTGGTTTTCCCTTCACCCTTTTTATAAATCGCTTCTTTCTCTCCTGATCTAAAAACTCAATTTTCTGTTTTCCAGACCCCGGGCCCCCCCCTGCACAGCCTGAGGCGGTCCCTATGGTGCCTGTGGGTCCTCCAGCGCCCACCAGCGGACGGGTGGCTGACAACTAAGACCTACATACACACACACACACACACACACACACACACACACACACACACACACACACACACACACACACACACACACACACACACACACACATATAAAACTATCTCGTAACATCTTTTTGATGGCCTTTGCTACTGGCTCGCCATATTTCCCTCAAAGCGACAATACATTTGATTACAGGACACACACATACACACACACTCAGGGTTCAGTGGCAAGGGTAACCCTATATTCACACACACACACACACCCAGAGTTCCTCTCAGGGCACAGTGGCAAGGGTAGTCTAGTAATAAACACTGTTTTCTGCTCGGATGGAGACTGGAGAGAATGAGTGTGTACAGAAAAAGTGTATTTCCTTTTTTTCTTTCCTTTTTAATGTTTTAAATCACACTGTAACCCCCTCCTGTTTCTTAACACACACACTTCTTCGTGTCTGGTGCCTCTTTTTACAAGCTGAACACTAGGGGGAGCTAGAGAGAGACATGCAGGGGTGTGTGTGTGTGTGCTCTCAGAGCTGTAACACACACAGGCAGGAGGCTTAGCAGCACGTAAAGATATCTATGAATAAAACACACACACACACAGGTGTGACCCAGCCTGCTCTTGTCTTGTCGAGTATCTACCTCTTGCCCCTCTTTTAGTGATACACTGAAGTTCTATGTGTGTCTGTGAATGTGTGTTCAAGTGTTTCATGGCAGAGCAAAATACATTTTTAAGTCTTTCGCCACAAAAATGAATATCTAAAATAAAGTTGTCTCTTTTGAATCTGTTATAAAAGGTACATCGCTGTTCCTTGACCCAAACAAATATGGCTACTGGACATATTTGTCCCAACTGGGTGCAGGCTGAATATGATTACATTGTTTGTCTAATTTTTGACAAACAAAAAGTGTCTCCTGTCTGAATTTAAATGGGAAATGATTGGCTGCACATCTTTCTTATTTTCTAAACCAAAACCATCTCTGATTTCTGTCAGTTTGGCTCTGAACACAAAGCCTAATAACTATTTATGCTAATCTATAACAATCTGTCAGAACAGCTGACCAGGTTTTAGCAAATGTTACTCAAGCGGAAGTAAACAAAGCCTCGTTGGGGTCTATTTTAGCAGCAGATTAGAATCATTCAGTCGGTACTCAAATCTGGGATTTAATCAAAAATAACTGTTTCTGGTGATAAAAAAACATGTCACCTGTTCTATAATGTGGCCTTTTGTCGTGTAAAGCAAAGAGATGTATACAAGGAAGAATCAATTTATGGTTGCGGATTTGTTGAAGATAATATAAAAAACGTTAAAATCAAAATACACAAACCGAGACGCCATAATAGGAAAGACAGAGAAAAACTGTATTTATCCTTCTGCCACACAAACACACACAGAAATGTAAGCTAAGCTGAGGCTCACACTGGAGGCTACACACACACACACGACTCGACCTGACCCTGCCACAAAGCACTGGACCATCACACACACACACACACACACACACATGCATTAAAACACACTTAAAAAGAGAGGTAGACGCTGTGATGCGGCTCGACTGAAACAGCGCGTTGGGCTTCTAGATGTTTCTTAGGTGCTGATACTGTAGCGATTAACCCCCCCCTCCTCTTCCTCCTCCCCTTCCTCTTCTGCTCACACTCTCCTAATGCCTAGTGCTGCCTACCTCGCTAACCCCACCTCTCACACACACACACTACCATGCACAGCCATTTTTGCTTTTTAGCAACAGGAAGCAATATCCTCATTCCTGTGTATCATCGTAAGCGATCATGATTCCACGTCTTAGTTTTAAATTCTGTTACTGATGAGGGTTAACTAAATACAAAAAGTGCATAAACAACGAGGACAACCACCAAATGTGTATTTAAGGAGCTTTAATCGAGTAGTCGAGCGACAGAACTGAATTAGTCTGGTACATTTTGAGATTTTTCAAGCAAAAAGTAACAAATCCTAAAATGTTGTTGGACAAAACATATTTTAGTTTCGGACTGTTTGTCCTGCGGAAATAGACATTTGGAGAAACCAGCATCATTTCTGACTTTGTATTGCCTGAAATGTAGAGAAAATAATCTGCCATATTCCGTTTGTCAAGAGATTTAATATCATGACAAGCAGATATTTGGTATATTCTCACCACAAGATCCAATAGTGCTAATCTTAATTGTGTTGCAGAATATTCATCAGCAGTCCTGGTATTTTCAATGTTTGAATTTCCATTTCTTTCTGCGTATTTATCTACTTTTTGTAAATTTTGGGTTAAAAATGCTATCTGAAAGTTAATGTTAAAAACAGCAGAAGGAATCAGTAACCATGAAAATCAATAAGTAGCTGATCTGCAGCTTTGGTCATATTCCTCTGCAGATCAGGATGCCCAGGGATCATGGAAATCCTTAAAATGCTCAAAATTGAACAATCACAATTCCATGACGACTGTTGAGCAATCCAAAGATCAAGAACGGCTTTTAAAGGAACATGTGGTTTGATTTTTTTAAACCAATAGACAGAAAATAACTTTTAATAAAACAGACGTGTGATCTGAACTCGAGTGGCCCCCCTCTACTTAACATGACGTTCTGCACGTTGATAATAAGCTCCAAAAAGGTTGTGTTTGATTGGAAGTCGTGACTAAAACCAATCCTCTCCCTTCTTTGCTAGCACCTTTAGCATCTCTGCTACCTCTTCCTCGTTTGTCCGCTAGCTACCTCTTCTAGAAATCTTCCTCTCGCTCTCTGCTACCTCTCTGCGCATCCCTTCGCTACCTCTCCTTTCTTTTTGTACCTTCCCTGCCCACATGACTGCTGCATCACTGACTGTTGCCCTCTTTCTTGTCTGCTGGAGGATTTAGACACACTCTCATTCGACTCCTTTCCCATTCAGCATCTTATCCAGGCTTGTTATGTAATGTCACTTAAATATGACGGAAATCCCC
>NW_011336360.1:7195-12453 GCF_000735185.1 Notothenia coriiceps | reverse complement strand
GTTTATCCGTCTTGTTGGAACAGACGAATGTCAGAAGTATCAAAGGAACAATCTACATTTCAACAGTATACTTTAAAAAGGAATGAATTTATAGTGGTCCAGTTAGTTAGCACAAATAAATGGGATTTTCCCTTGGATCCCATTTGATCTTTGGCAACCACATGTAAATTATAATAACAAAGTGTGTTCAGGATCAGGATAACATCCACATATATTACAAATTGTTACTTTAAGCCACATGTGTCAAACTCAAGGCCCGGGGGCCAAATCAGGCCGTTGGTGGATTTAATTTCGGCCCGCAGGATAATTTTTAATTCCTATTAGATCTGGCCCGCCGGTATATTGCACGCACACCTTCACTCCATCCTGAGGGTCTCCTCAGCTCAGAGCCTGAGCCCAAACATTGATGACCTTGCACCCAAGATGAGATGCCAAGTATCTGAACTAGCATCACAGAGCAGCACACTGAGTTTAATGGATGTTTCCTTCTGCACTTTCTCTCTCACGACAACAGGGCATGTTTGGTTTGTCTTTGAGGGAAATAGTTTTGTTGAAGCTGTTGTTGGCCTGTGGGAAAATGTAATCATAAGAAATGACTCTGGAAAAGCTGCAGATAGAGCCATAAGAAATGAATGAACTGATTATTTAATGTTGTTTTTATAGGCAATAGTTTAAGCTTCGTTAGTTCCAGGTTTAATATGTGCAATAAGTTCATTTCAATACGTTCTGCAATAAACATTGAACCAGTCTGGCCCTCGACTAGTACCCATTTTTAATGTTGGCCCACTGTGTATTTGAGTTTGACCCCCCTGCTTTAAGCTATAAGAGGAACTACATCACAGTCACATGACTTAACGTGACCAGCGCTAAGCTAAAGGCGGCTAATGTTCGGTGTGATGGATGTTTATTTGTCAATAAGCCACTTGTAAACAACCGCTGTTTTGAAGACTCATAAAATACATTCTTCTGTGGGGTCTTTACTGACATTTCTGGTATTTTTTATATCATAAAACATAACGTGAACATCTTTACCAGCTTGTGTTAACCACAGATCTTAATTCAAGCATTAAGTTAAGGTTTAGAACCGTACCCTCGAGCTCTCTCTAGACAGCAGGAGGCTTGTTAGACTAGTTATTATAGTTAGCCTATGTCAAAATGTATATTTGGATATGACCTACTCTATCCCCATCACGTTTTCCCTTGTTATGTGCTGGAGACTCTGTGCAGAATGTAATGATGGCTACCATTATAATATTTTACTGTAATATGAATGGCCTTTCCAATGACTATAGGAGTATAAAATAAGATCCTTTTTCCATCATAAAGGCAGGCTTTAAAAAGAACATTTGCATTTTGCTCGTGCAACAGATGCTGCCGGTCGGCGAGCTACAAGTCGAGTCGGACTTCTTGACGTTGTTTATAATTTTTCAATTATGTTATATATGTAGATAAAGGAAAGAATAAACCACATACAATCCAAACTGTCACAAATGCCGTCAGACTTTTATGAACGTTTGCTGTGTACCATTCTGCATACCTACATAATATGTCAAATGCAGCATTAATATAGCAGGGTGTGCTACTGCTACTGCATGCAGATTTATTTTGCGGTATGAAAGCCAGAACGTTTTTCTTTAATTGTCCGTGTTTCTGACCCAAAATTACACCGCACATATATTGTTAGAAAATAATGTAAAAACGCAACTTTCAATGTTACGATTTAAGGGTTTTCCCTTAGACTATACTGGGTGTTTCTCAATGTCGAGAAAGGATGCTCCAGAGCCACTACTATTTCAATCATACTACGTCATCGAGTCCCGCCGAAGGACTGTTCCAATGTCCAGCATACTTGGAATTTGGAACTTCGTAGCGAGACATTTCAAGGCTGCACATGTGTAGACTCCGCGGTCTTAAAATCCCCACAATGCTTTGCGCACGGAACAATTTCCAAATCTTTGGCGGAAATCGCGCTCCATTTAGGGCGGGGCCTCTCATATGACGCACACCCGTTAGCCTGTTCCACCATTCTTCGTTTTCCGAGGCTAGGAAGGATTCTTGCCTCGCTTCTGAAGGACCTGACTCGGAGGATGTGCTACCAAGCAAGCGTCCTCGACATTGAGAAACACCCACTGTTTCTTTTTGTCCCATGCTGCCTTTTCCTGTTCCTACACACCTGCTCTGTATCAGCCTTGTTAATTGGTTCCTGCTCCCAGAGTTTTAGTCAGCCAATCAGCGCTCTTCTCCTGTCTGATTTCCTCATTTCTCCACCTGCACTTCATCCACTCGTCAGATTATTTTCTATTTAAGTGAAATGTTTCCACTTCCGTCTTTGTTTGATTATTGGTTTTGCCTTGCCTGCACCAAACCTTACATGTAAGTTATTTTGACACCTCGGCTCAAGTCTCCAAGACATTGCCACAGGGTTATTTAGGGGGTGGGAGAAATGCAGCTCCAAATAGCATTGTTACCAAGTGAATCATTATTGAAGACATCAAGAACTAATTTCATTGAGTTCTAGTCTGCAACAGCCATGAAAGAAAAGTAAAGCCTAATTGATTTTGTGTTTTAACATGGCTAATAAAACATATTTTGAAAGCAACGGGCGGGTGGAACTATTGTTTTTTTTTATTCACACATTTTCTTTTAGGTCCAGTGGGCCATTTTTCAGCCAATTGGTATTTCTGAATAATGGGCGGTCACATCAGTTTATATCTGAAGTGTGTTGTGTAGTTATGCTCCTTAAACAGTCTCTGTCTTGTTGAGAGTTTATTGTGTGAATGAACTCGGGCACTATTTCACTTAAAGGTAGGGTAGGTAAGAATGGAGAAACCAGCTCGAGTGCGCTAGAATTTGAAAATACACAACCGGAAAAAATCTGCCCCTTCCTTCAGACTTCCTCACAGAGCCCCTCCTCCAACACACACGAACGCGCACATGACCAATGAGGGCACGAGATAAGTTTGTGCACAGATGGAAGGCTGACAGGCAGGTAGGCCATCCAGTTACTTTAGCCGGGCCGGCTCAGATGATTGGTCGTGCTTTTTACAGCGCCACGGCTTCAACTGATGACATTTTGTATGTATTATTTGTCAAAGCATTTAATGTATTCATTGCTATCGGGATGTTAAGAGCATTCCATGGAATATAACAAAAAGTGTTTCTGAAGTAAATTACCTACCCCGCCTTATTTACGGAAATTGGAAAATGGAACAAGGCAACATGATTATTTTGCACCGTGTGCGTAGTTGTCATGCAGAACACTTGTTATCGGTATTTTGCATGCATTAAAACATTGCCCTTTGAAACAGCTTTTAATGTGTATTTTTTACTGACAAAGTAGACAGGGAATATGCAACAAAACCAATCAGGGATACTGTTGACATACGGTTTGCATCTCAACCAGTATGCCAGCAGCAAGCCCCGAGATAAAATGAATATCTGCATCCCACAATATTCAGACTGAGTGTATTTGCACATTGTTGACTGACAATGCTTTTGTTTTGTTTTTTACAAACCATGATGAATGTTTGTCATGGTTCGGTCAAAGCCCATTGGATTTAGGTTGTGGTTAAAATCATATTTGTTAAATATTACTTTTTCAATATTCAAAACCACAGTATTTCTCTAAAGTGAAAGAAGAACTTGGCAGGAGCAGCATTTCCACATTCAACATGTTTCACTTCACTTTTACATCACTACAGGGGGAGAAGTTACAGCATAAAGTTTGGCAAAAATATGTTTTCTAAGCTGCTCTTTAATCAAAGTGTTTTGAAATTCTACTTTTAAGAGGGGAACAGGATGAAACCTCTGTTTCCAACTGGAACATTGATATCATTTACTCAGTTACAATGGTTCAACTTAATTCATAGGGAGTAGGGTCGGTCCATTATATAAATATGTAAACTTGGTCTTACATAGGCATTCAAAACATGCAAACCATATTATTCTGTGAGGAAGAAGCAACTATACGAGCTTGACTGTGAGCGGAGAGGCAGAATCATTACTGACTTTGCAGAGTAAGAAAACACACAGGAGTCCTTCTCACTTGCAGGATTAACCTGACTTAATGCAATGCATTTAGTCCGTCAGGGGGTTTGGGTAAATGGCCTGAGAGTTATAATTAGGTTCCACTAATCTGTTAAAGCAGTGCTATGATCTCAAGAACACACTCTTTAGGAAAGACAAAGCTTTTCATTTACAGCATGCTTTCACATTTATGTATTTGTTTAACAGGGACAGTGCACACTAATATATTGCTACGAACACGTTGGAGCAGGGGTGTCAAACTTCATAGAGGGCCACATCAGCATTAAGGTTGCGCTCAAAGGGCCGGTTGTAACTTTAAGATATATAAAAATACATATATAAATATTTAATATATCAAATAATGTATTATATTACATTATTGCCTCTGCATTGGATTATTATCTGATACTTAACTACGTCTGAAAGCAGAAGTCTAGGGAAAGTAATTGCAAGTCTCTTAGGTGAGAATATTACAAAATGATTTTAAAAGAAAAGCCAGATCCTAAGAAAAAAAGTCAAATTTAAGAAAAAAAAAGCAACATTTTGAAGGAAAAAAAATTCAAATTTGGAGAAAAAGGCATATTTGAGATGCATTGTGGGACATGTAGTTTATGGGCAACGAGTTTCTGTAAATCGGCATGTAACCGTATAATACACATATTATATTCTTTGCAAGTTCTTGTGGGGCCACATGAAGTTAAGTCACGGGCCGGATTTGGCCCCCGGGCCTTGAGTTTGACACCCCTGCGTTAGAGTTAGCCAAGAGGGTTTTTTCCAATGTATTGCTATTCTCTCCCTGGATAGTTGTTTCAAAGTCACCTTTAAAAACGAATTATATAGATTATTAAAAACAATTAAATATTTTAAATCTCAGAGGCTCACAGTACAGGACATGCATGCCACTAAAAACCAACACATATTAAATGGCATAAAGATAAATACGATATGGCTTGTTGTCTAATGGGTGCAGGATGGAGTAACGTTCTAGTTCAGCCTTACCAGAACATTCCGACTGATCGAAAAAAAAAAATTGGGGAGCGGGATAATGCTGCTCTCTATGTTCAGTTGTTGTCATGGAGACAAATGAAGTCAAACCCTGTATAATTGAGTACTTGCCATGGGACAGTTTTATCAAGTTCTCTGGAAGTTATGTCGGTACCAAAGAGTCAAAGATCCATTGGTCATCTTCGATCTGGTTGAAGACAGTTATTTTAGTAGCAATGTAACAATTT
>NW_011336360.1:0-4074 GCF_000735185.1 Notothenia coriiceps | reverse complement strand
GTGGAGGGGATCTGTGAGGTACTGAGGGGAGAGGGCATGGAGGGATTTGTAGGTGAGGAGGAGGAGTTTGTAGGTGATGCGGGACTTGACCGGGAGCCAGTGGAGGTTGAATAGAGTGGGGGTGATGTGCTGCCAGGGCACTGATATCGTTGTTCACATAAACACGTGTATATATTAGTATACAGGGATTATTATCATGAAAACGCACTGTAAAGAAGGTTTTTTTCCATTTCCATTACAGACTAGGGGTTAATGAAATGTACTTGTGAGACGTGGAAATGTATATGTAATAAAAACCTTAGGAAACAGCGTTAGCATTAGCCCCTGCAAGCTAATATAAGTGTAAATAGCATTAGCAATTTGCAGAGTATTAAATGTTATTGTATGTATTTTTTTCGTTGGTCCGGATTATGACTATGATATTAAACATCTGACCTTATTTATTTATTTTAATGACATATTTTGGGCCAGATCGTGCCTTTTATTAGGGATAGAGGGGTTGAAAGTGGGATATAGAGGGGATGATATTGCCAGAAATGTTCCGCAGGCTAATTATAAATAAAATCTTATTTTAGTGAATCTGGGTGGCAGGTCCCGGTTAAAAAAACACTTAAAAATATATGATCACTGGACAGATGCATCATATACATAATATTGTTCGCTAAAGGAAATGGCTTTGGCGGAGTTTGCGCTCTTTAAAAGTAGTAGCAGTAAATATTTAATGGATTTCTAACTGACATCCAAAACATTAAAAAAACGGGACATTCAAAGTGGAAATCTTTGAGTTACTTGTTTTGTTCTTCTTCCATGTGAAACAAAGCATTAACATAAAATATACCATTGGTTACAGAGTTTTTAGAGCAAATGGAAAATACTTTTATGAATGATAGAGGAAGCAAATAGGATAGTTAGAAAGGACAGATTATTTCCTTCCATTGAGTCACATGAAATTAAAAACAGGGGATTTGCAAGCAAGTTGTCATATGTGAGAAATAAAAAAAGGAGTGATTTCAATTGAAGTGTTATTGCCCAACAGTGATGTTTATGGGATGTGAATGGTTGTAATGTGTCATGGGGTTTCACCATATGTGGCTGAGAATATGGGAGCGTCGCGCTGCTTGTTGCCTTGTGTACCGCACACAAACAGAGCCTGATTCGTGAGAAATGGGCCGCCATAATCAATCATCTTCAAACTTGTATTTACCAGGGAACAGTGTGTGTGACAGGAGAGATCAGCCAGCTGTCTGAGGAAAACACACACAGTTACACATGCAAAGGAAAGGCACATTTACAGTGACAACCTTTAATATCCACATAGATCGAGTACACACACACACACACACACACACACACACACACACACACACACACACACACACACACACACACACACACACACACACACACACACACACACACAGGCAAACAAGCCATCAGCAGCACTCATTGCCAGTTAAGTGTGGTATTTCCTGCCCTGCTGACACATATTCGCCACACACACATACACACACACACACACACACACACACACACACACACACACACACACACACACACACACACAAACACGCCCTCGTCACCCCGACTTCCCTTAACAAATGTGCGGAGCAGACCCCGGGACGTATACAGTAGTGCTAACAGTTAAGTCTTGTTGATCTAACACTTAAGGGGACGTTAGTGTTATTCTTAGCTTCCCTCAACAAAAATATATATACATGTATGTAAAGAGAGAAGAAAAAGATCTGCTGATGTGCATTTTAAAATGTGTGGGATGTGGATACAAGGTGTGAAATGTATAGGAATGTAAAAACAAGTCTTCAAATATTGAGCCAGGGGTCTTGTTGACATATCGTTAACTTCCTCCCACTCCCACAATTAACCTTTTTTTCTTATCTTTTGACCCTATTAAAACACAGCATGTAGGCTATCCCTTAGAAACTGAGCGTGCACATTTGATGACGATGAAAAAGGACTGCAAAGAAATGATGATACGCCAAATTAGTAAAAATATTTAGAATATATATGCATGGTGCAGTCATTCCACTTCGACATCAATTAAGTTTTGAGGTCCAAGCTTCACCCTTTTCCCAAGTTTCTTGAAAACGAGGGCCAGGAAATTGTCCGTAATCCTGTTGACGAATAAACAACCAGCAAACCAACAGAAAACAGAACTGATATTTGTGCCTGCGATATTATGGTGCCTCAACGAGAAAACCAAAGGAAGTGATGACGCTCCACACCCTCACCGCAGACACACACCTGCTGCCAAGAGAGAATACTGCAGCAACATGTGAGACTGAGCGTGAGGATGCAATCTGCTGTCTGCTGATCTTTTACAGCATCAAGTTATAGTAGCAACCATGAGGCTTCATGTTTGTTTTTCGCCTTTTGTACTTCCACATGTCCTTTACTTGACTGCAGTGCACTTGAATTGAACTATTCATATATTCAACTGCATTGTAACATGCAATTATACGGAAGAGGATTTGGGCCACATGATTTTATTTTTTGGGAGGATTTGAAAAAAAAGGTTTTTTTTTGTTGTGAGAAAAAAGTCAGAATTCTGGCTTTAATCTCAGAATTCTGAGATTAAATTATTTTTAGCAAAGTCAATTTTTTTTCAAATCCTCCCAAATGTGTTTTTATTATTCTTCTTAGCAAAGTCAAGTTTTTTTTTGTTGTGAGAAAAAAGTCAGAATTCTGAATTTAATCTCAGAATTCTGAGATTAAATTCTTTTTTAGCAAAGTCAATTTTTTTTTGTTCTCAGAAAAAAGTAAGAATTCTGAGAAAAAAGTCAGAATTCTGACTTTTTTCTCCCAAAAAAAAAAAACATATTTTTTTCAAATCCTCCCAAATGTGTTTTTAATGTGGCCCTAATCCTCTTCCGTACATTTGTGTACCTGTGTTATTCATGTTTTATTATCTTTACTTTTTAATGTCTTTCATTTTTGTAAAGCACTTTGAATTGCCTTGGGTTGAAAGGTGCTATACCAATAAACTTGCCTTGCCATATAGAGATGCAGAAATGCTGTCCAGCATCTAGTGACTAATGCCATGTCTCAATGCATCTCTGTCCATAGTACACTCTCATCACTTGGTTAGTAGACTGGTAGACTGTTAAGCTGCTTAGCCCTCACCAGAAGTGAACATCGTCGTTGTTAGCTAGCTAGTTAGCAACATTATTCTTTCTGGTATCAAATCATTACAGACTGATAATTTAACCGGATATAATTAAATGTGATTTATTTTCGACACTAGTAAAGTAGTACGTTGCAAGTGTAGAAAGAAAACACATGTATAACTTGAATAGCGATCTGCATATCGGGCCAACTTGGCGATTTCTTTAGGGTGAGAAGTGTCATGCCTTAACATTTTGACTGTAAAGAGAGCGCCACCCATAGTGCTTTTTGGCCATCTTGTGTTCTCAAAATAGCACATGTAAGTACAGAAGTAGTGCTGCGTACCGGTACGCCGAACCGGTACTGGACTTGTAAAAAGTTTCGGTTCAAGTCCGGTTAAAACCGGAACGCCGGGAACCGGTACTTACGTATATTCTCCTTTGTGTTCTAAACCATCTAAAAACCTTCCATAGATCGAGAAATTTGCGCTGAGAAAAGACGAAAAACATTGTTTTGGCTTCTGATATGGCGGCCATTACTGAGCTCACGAAGTCTCGCAAAAATATCGCAACTGCTCGCGAGATCTGTGTGACGTCAAGGGAAGCTGGCTTAGACATAGTGGACACTGACAGCGTGGGATGCTGGTTGCCATATTTGGTAGTGTAGCTAAGCTAACTCCTTTGTATGTATGGTGATATAGCGTCTGCCGAAAGAGCAACACTTCACCCAGACAATGTCAATATGCTGTTGTTCTTGAACAAGAACACATAGACTTGTACTCTTGCATATTGAGTCTTGTATGTACATCACTATGTATGTAGTTGTGTTGTGTAGTTAGTAACACATGTAGAGTTCTAGAAAAGACATGGTGTAGACACAAGTTGGAAGGGGGCACAATAAACCTGACGAGTTTGAATTTGAGTTGATTATGAGTTTATTTTCAATTGATAATTA
>NW_011336359.1:0-4657 GCF_000735185.1 Notothenia coriiceps | reverse complement strand
GAGACGCTGTAGTACATATTTCAGGCCTGTAGATGGTGCTGTTCTCACAGAATCAGCCCATGCAAAGACAGTGTTAAATTGAGCGAAATGAGGAATGGCTAAAATGCATGATCTGTTTGGTATTTTGAAAAATAAAAAGTATAAATATGCCTTATGTAGGTATGGTCCTACACTATATTATTCAAATATAGCATGATAGGTCCACTTTAAGTGGCGTTTCCCCTTGGGTTGCGTCTGTTTTTTTTTTTCCATATTGTTGTGGCGACGTGGTTAGTGTCAGCTGTTTTCGGACAGGTCGCTACATAAATCCGCCGGGTTCCAGTGCGTAATTACCCGCCGCAAGCCACATGAAGACTAGGTGAGTGATTAGTAAGATTTTGGTTAGGCAGTTAGGGGGAAAATTCTCTGTTGGGTTTTGTCTTTTGCCCATGCGTGTTGACAGTTTATTACTTTGCTTTCTGATTGGGTATAGGCAATATATTATGGCTTCTTTGTTGGCGTTTGTGGATGCGCCCTCAGTGTCTTTCTTAGATGATTGCCGGAAGGCGCAGTTGATCGAAATAGCAGAGCATTATAACATTGCTGTTGTAGGGAGCAAGCGGAAAGATGAGATTAAAGCTGTCATCGTGTCATCTTTGTTTGATTAGGGAGTGTTGCAGAAGAGTGAGTCTGGTGCGGCAGGGGTCATGCCGGTAGTGGTTCAGACAGCTGGTTTGACGTTCGAGCAGCAAAAGGAGCTTTTGGCCATGCAATTTAAGCAGCAGGAGGTAGAGTTGGGGTTGGGGTTGGAGAAGTTGAGGATGGAGGTGGAAAAGATGAAACGTGAGGGGGTGCTGGAGGTGGAAAAGATGAAATGTGAGGGGGTGCTGGAGGTGGAAAAGATGAAATGTGAGGTGGAATATGCTAGATTACGGCTGATTGGAGAGGGCAAGCTTGCTCCGGTGGAGGATGGGTCTGATAGGTCGGCATCAGGTAATGGCGATATTATCTCTTACTTGCGGTTAGTGCCAAAGTTCAATGAGCGTGACCCTGATATTTTACTCTATTTGAACGCATAGCAGAGGCAAGAAACTGGTCAGATTCGGACAAAGTGCTGTTACTTCAGTGTGTACTTACTGGGCGAGCACAGGAGGCCTATTCAGCTGTTTGTGGCGAAAATGCTTTGGACTATGCTAGAGTAAAATCAGCAGTGTTAAAGTCATACGAACTGGTTCCTGAGGCGTATCGTCAAAAGTTCAGAAGTTGGGTCAAGGGGGATAAGCAGACACACGTGGAGTTTGTCCGTGATTTGACTTCTCATTTTCAGCGGTGGTGCGCGGCAGCAAAGGTTGCCAGTTTTGACGGTCTTTGTGAACTCATTGTATTGGAACAATTTAAAGAGGTTATCCCTCAGCGTGTGGCCACTTATGTAAATTAGCAGAAACCTTCCACCGCGCTTAGAGCTGCTGAATTAGCGGATGATTTTGTGTTGACACATAAGGGCAGTTTTACTGAGAAGTGGTCTAGGGGTGATTGGAGACGTGGAGAAGATGGTGGCTATTCCCGCTGTAGTGCAAAGTTTTCACCAGGCTCCTCCCGTAGATTTGCAGGTCCGGGGCGATCCCAGGATGCCAGAGTGGACCAATGTCATTATTGCCGAGAAGAGGGTCATTGGAGGGAGCAGTGTCCGTTGCTGGAACCTGAGGGGAAGCCTCGTTCTTCATCACATGCTCCAGCCATGTATTGTTCTGCCGTTTTGGTTAAAAAGCCGCAGGGTGTAGGATCGGGCATGGTGCCTGATAAGAAGCTGGTTTGTGCCAATTTGGATGTGGGTCCTGTTTTTGGGCCGTTCATAACGGAAGCCGTTGTGTCAGTAGTTGGTCGTGACAAGTATGTTCCGATTAAGGTGTTGCGTGATACAGCAGCTAGATACTCATTTATTGTTGAGTCAGTGTTGCCTTTTTTCGTC
Organism: Notothenia coriiceps; assembly: GCF_000735185.1. Taxonomy (NCBI): domain Eukaryota; kingdom Metazoa; phylum Chordata; class Actinopteri; order Perciformes; family Nototheniidae; genus Notothenia; species Notothenia coriiceps. Next base: position 2,709 of record NW_011336359.1, on the reverse strand, counting down.
AGACAGAGACTGGGGATTTTGTGCTGATGAGGGGAATGGAGATAGGCTTGATTCCTGTGCGACGTCATACAGTAGTGCTGGATTGTGGGCTGGTACGGGGAGTTGTGTCTATCGGTGTGCGTCCCGCTTTGCCACTTGATGGGCTACAGATGATTTTGGGCAACGATCTTGCTGGTAGTGCTGTGTGGGCAGGTGTGCCACCGCCTGTGGTGGTTTCCAGGCCGTTGGCATCTGCAGAGCCAGATGAGAGCGGTTTGCAATTTCCAAGTGTGTCTCCAGTGGTGAAGGAGAAGAAAGAGAGGAAACCCCGCAAAGAAGAGGAGGCCGAAGAAGAGGAGGTCGGTGCGCCCAAGGGGCCGATGAGCGCCTACATGCTGTGGCTCGACGCCAGCCAACCCAAGGAGGAGTGGGACATAAAAGCTGGAGTTGAGAAGAAGGATGTTGGGTTGTCGTGGACCCCTTTGGGGCCCTGTCTTAAGAGGGGGGGCTGTGATGGTATCTCCACTTTCAGCTCGAGCTGTGAGCTGCGGGCGGCTGATAAGCTTCGGGCACCGGATAAGCCACCATCCACCACTGTCATCACTTACAACGTACAGGGCAAATGCAAAATTGAACCGGGGTGAAAAAGGTGTTTCCTTTATTTAATTATTAATGTAAATGTGTTACATCAAGGCAGATTTAGGAATGAGCGTCGATGCCAAAAACCAGCCCTGCTCGCACGGCTGAATTAAAAGATAATTATTTATAAATGAAAAACAGATATAGCTTTATGTATTTAGCTCAGATAGTGCTATGTTCGTATGTGGTTGTTTGATTTTTAAAACAGTGTTATTACAGGCTGCAATGTGAGGTCACTGGACATAACCTGCATGTTTATTTTTGTTAAGTGAACATTGGTCATCGTCTTTCATTTAATATGTGATATGAAATGAAAACACATTTCCTTTTGTAGTGTTTTTAGATAGAGAGATAGATAGAAGGGGCCCAAATGCGCAAAAATTATTGCACATCCGCAATTTTTTGTTACTAATTCAATAAAAATATGCCTGGAATCTTAACCCATAAGAACCCGGACCCATTTCTACTTTTGGGAAAATTAAGGGGAACATATTTTAGACCACCTAAAACACATTTCTGACAAGTAATCCCACCTAGTCTCAAATATCTGAAATGTGACACACTGTAGTGTATATCATGTCACGTTGGGCTTTAATGGTAAAATACTGCCCTTTCCATGTGTCGACTTTCAAATAAAGTTATAAATAAAGCCTTGGTATTTTTTTGTTTGTTTATTTGCTTGTGAAAATAAATCAGTCAACGAGGTTATTTGAGGCCAAACATGATGCTTTTATTCTGAAGGAGGTACCGTAGCCCGGAAGTGTAATTGATAACGCAGCGGAATGGCGATAGTTGTGACTGCTAAAGCAGGTTTCACCTTTTAGAATAATGATTTTGTCGTTGTTTTTCATGTGTCTTTCGTGTCTACCGTTTTATTCTTCAGCCAAGATAAATGAAAGACCCATCATTGGTAAGTTTACATACATGTTATCAACTGTGACATTAAGTTAAGCTAACATTACGTGAACCATATGTTGAGGACATTAGCGTACGTTACTTTCGAAAGACCGTTGGAGTTGATTTTTAAAATGGTCGTGTACCTAAACTGCTGTTTTTCCTCTCAAAAGGTGTCCTTGCTCAAGAAGTTCTTCTTGAGCAAAAGCCAAATCAAACTGCTTACATTGCTGCCTCTTATGTTAAGTTCCTGGAGTCCGCAGGAGCAAGGGTTGTACCTGTCATGTGAGTTATTATATTACTAATTTAATCACTTATTTTTTCATTGCGGAAAAGCTTTGCAACATCCTGTTTATACAGCATTGTGAACTGAAACCTTTAACCTTTCATTTTCTTGTCTAAAGGATTAACCAGCCAATGGAGGAGTATAAGAAGCTGTTTAACTCCATTAATGGGTAATTGTATATATATATATGTATTATAAATAGGGTTGGGTATCGTTTGAATTTCCACGATTCTGATTCCGATTCTACTTTTCGATTCCGGTTCTTAACGGTTCTCAATTCCGATTCTTTGAGGGGCAGGGTAAAAAAATTATACATGCTTCTTCCACCAAAAAAATTAAATGTATTCGAGAAACTTTTACACAGGTTAGATTACAGTAATATTCACATTAATCAGTCTGTTTATATTCACTGCTATGTAACTGTAACCTGAGAACCACTGAAGCTACAACAGTGCAACAGTCCAACTTTTAAAGGAACCCCCCCCATTTAAAAACCAGTTCTTGTTGAGAAAAACAAGCATATCTGCCTTCTCAGGCATACCGGGAAGAAATGTTTGGAGATTTTAAAGTAAAATGCTTCAATCTGGTGCACTTTAAGCAGAATTACTAGAGACTAGATCTAGGGGGTACAACTCTAAACACCCATATGAAAAAGATCGGTTTACATTTTTAATAATTAAATAAGTATGTGAACATAACCAATAACCTACCATAGCCAATAACAAATACATGTAACGTATCTTATTTTACTATTTTATTTATGCATATTTTTTTATCTCCAGTTTAAAACGATATGTCTGGTTTACTGTCCTATAGTATACATTGGAATGATTTCAAACCTGTTTTATCCCAATAATTATAAAGGAGTGCCTTGGAAATATGTGTTTACATAAATTGTGATCAAAACGTTT
>NW_011336358.1:0-13392 GCF_000735185.1 Notothenia coriiceps | reverse complement strand
GCTTGTCACATACAGTCTATGGTCACTCAGAGTAACCTACAGTTAATTTAGCTGCTGGAGAAGAAAGATCAGGGGGGGAGGGGGGGGTGGGGGGAGAGCTGTGGTTGATGGGCCATTAGTTGTGTAAATACACAGCTGAGAGCTGCCGTTTCATTCAGACTGTTTAAAAAACGGTAACAACGGACTATTTTTCTTAGCGGATGCATGTCAATTTAAATCAATACATACAACTATTTTTTAAATCAATAAAAACATTTTCTAAATCCATAAAAGCATTTCAATTAATATTGGGAGTCATGTCGTTACTTTGTTGAGAATGTGGCCATGTAATAAGCGGGATAATTTGCAGCGACTTGTTCCTTATGGGGAAAATAACACCCTTCATGCTCAAGATCCCTCCGCTGCGCTTTGGGATCCTGATCTGCCGACGAGGCTCCATTAAAATATAAATATTTTTAGTAAATTACTGAGTTTAGGCACGTTAATAACGTTTTAATGAAGTTGAATACAGTATATTCATATGTGTCAGTGATTTCATGTCAATTCGGCGAACATAAACATAAATCATCGTGGTGAAGATGATGATTAAATTAGGATTAAAAATCGAGAGCCGGGCTGCATTTCCTCCCGTTCGTTTTTTTCGACTAAACAACATTATTTTGTTAAATAACAACATGTTGATGTTTTGTAAATGATTACATGTCTCTTATTTAGCACAGAGTATGATATCCGTGACATATGGATCTTAACAAAGTTCCGCTGTACATCCAGCGTACTGTATCTGACTTTATTTCACATGAGCTCCAGTGTGGAACCCCACATGCACCTCCTGGTGGATCAATGATCCATTGCAGCTGGCTTCATTATAATTACATTTATCTATCACGGGGTGGTCTCAAATCAAGCTGGAGGTTTTCCCTTGAGCGGTAACAATCACGGCCCTCGCGTTTCAAACTGTCTGAAATGAATCGTTACATCTACAGCGTTATGCAGGCAAGTCCACTGTTCTCATTCAAATAATGGTAAAGCCACACAAGACAGATCCTGAGAATAGGGGTTTATTACACAGTTTCTTCCTTGATTATCTTTTCAGCATCCAACAGCAACATGTCACACTTTGCTCTTGTGGCAGTGTTTAAGAGCGTCTCTCAGTGCCGCCAGAACCATGTCAACATTGTCCTTGCTGCTGTTGCATCCCATCAGTCCAACACGTAGCACCTAAAAAAAACAACAACCAGGTGTTAGGCTTCATTCACAGGACTTATGTGACCTGGAAGGCATAGGTTGTTCAAGTAGAAACAAACTGTTATACAAAGTATTTGAAGGATTTTTGTCTTACCAAGCCAGCTGATGGTCCAAGCCCCCCAGAAATCTCTAAATTATGGGTTTTCATGATGTAGGTTGTGATCTCTTTCCAGTCATATCCATGCGGAGCAACAATGGTGGTAACTGTAGGCAGTCTTGCTTTCTGTAACAACCATTTAAATCAGAAATTATAAATGTTCTTTCTTTTTCATAATTTAAATTGTTGATCATCATTGAGTTTTAACTCTACTGAAAAACTGCGAGAATGTAAATTATGAAACGAAATAATCTGATTTAACTTGAAACTCACTTTTTCTTTGACGAAGAGTTTGAGTCCTATGCTCTCAAGGCCCTGGTGGAAATACTCTGCCACTTTATGATGTCTTTCCCATGAATTCTCCAGACCCTTAGAAAAACAGTAAAGGAATCAAGACAGACAGTCAAAACATTATAGAACAGCTGATACATAACCATCATATTATTTTGTTTTTATGTTGGTATATTTTTGCCACTGTACAAACTGCTACGGCTATCTGTACAGAGCTATTGAAGTGGATACAAAAACAAAACAAAAAACACCTCTTCGGCAAGGACAGCCAGACTCTCCCTCAGAGAGTAGAACGCAGTGACTGGGCCTGTGTGGTGATATCTACAGAGGGGACATGGAAAAGACAGACCATATTAAGAAAGTACAGCTGAACTTGAGAGCACAATTTGAAATCTAATCTGTTCCTGTCTGCAGACGAAAATGTCTTACAGTCTGGACGGCTTGCCATCACATCCCCAGTAGTTTGCAAGCCAACCCAAATCCAAGAAGAATGACACAGGCTTTGCCCTGCGGCTGAATATTTTCTGGCTGTGAACAGATTAAAGGTTAATTACATGGTGTTACATATTCCTTAATGTCTACTTGCATGTTCATTTCTCACCATGCTCTCTCACTAAAGGAGATTGGAGCTGTACCCGGAGGAGCATTCAAAACCTTTTGGGAGCCAGTGTATAGGATATCTATTCCTGAAAATAAAATCAATCCAAAAATGATTGTTATCAAAAGAGATTGTGTAATACAATGCTGAGAGAGACTTGAAATCTACCAGGATTGAATATGTAACCTTGCTGGTCCATGTGCAGAGGGGTCCCTCCCATTGAAGCCACAGAGTCCACAAGAAACAAGCAGTTATACCTGCAGACACACATCATAACAAGCTATCAACTGCCAATATAATTATTATTATTAGAAGTGAGGATGAAAGAGAAATGAGCGCTGCATTTTACTTATGGCACAGCTCAGCGATGCCATCCAAAGGATGCAGGACTCCTGTGGAAGATTCTCCATGTGCGAGGAAGAACACCACTGGCCGGTGTTTTGATAAGGCCTGTGATGAGATAACAGTGTGATCACATAGACAGCAGCTTTTATGGAAGTAATTTAGGTAACCTGAAACTAGAGAGTCAGTGTACCTTCTCAATGTCTGCATTAGTGAGGAAGCCTCCAGGGGGCGCCACTATGGTATTTACTGTGGCACCTGTAGGGTAAACACATGATGTTCTGTGGTCGAACAACTGATTCCCTTTGCAGAGATTCCACCCAGGAGGACCCATGATGGAAAATCACATGTTTACATACTAATTTATCAATGAATTACATTTACTTGCCGATGTATTCAATTGCGCAGTGTACTGTTTGCTGCCCCTAGCGCTCATCAAGAGTCTATGAGCGTGTATGTAATGACTTTCACCAATAACACCATGGTAAACAATACAACTTTCATATTTAGATATAACTTGAACTTATTAAGTTAAATTAAGAAGCAAATAGCCTAATTGCCTTATGAGTTTGCCAATGTTTGATAACGGAGCAGGCTATGCTAATAATGCTAGCAACTAACGTTAACATTAGCTAAAATGTTCTCAATAAGGTTTTTGCAATTTTGTTTTAGCTTTTACTTTAATGGATGTTAACATTAGTTTGCTAATGACATTAGTTTGTGTATATCTCCCAGAAGGGTTAGGGTCAGGCCTGGAGATATGCAGGGTGGCATAGTGCCCTTTATACATCCATATACATACATGGGAGACATGTTCCTTATGATAAACATAGGCACTGTGGTTTATTTTGAGTCAACTCGACATAAGAGCCCTGCTGCTGGAAATATTACCGCACCAAATGTGCATTAATCAGCAGCTGAAATATGAAGTCTTTCCTGATTGAAGTATTGTTTGCTGAAAGCTACAGTGCCCTGCTGAAAAGTATTGAGCCTTTTTAGAACCAAACTTTGTATTCGATTTACAACTAAAGAATGAACCAGGAAAGGAACAAATAAATCCGAAATAATTTAATTGTAAGCTTTGTTTTTCTCGACAGAGAAATATATGAAACCATCATCCTTACCTATCCTCTCTGCCATTTCCGCTGCTCGCTCTCCCCATATACCGTTGACTGCACTCAGCACGCTTTCCCCCCCCTCCACGGTGTTGAAGATGGCACACTCCATTGCAGCGTGGCCGGTGCCGCTCACAGCAAAGGTCATGCTGTTCTGAGTCTGGAACATGTACTGGATCCCACTTCTGATGTCACTCATTATCTATAAAATAAAGTAAACAAATATGAAAATTATATTTTGAGGGGTTCTAACACAGGTCACCCTTAACCTCTTTCATTTATCTAATCATGAGGTAAAATGAACTGGCAAAATTTCTAATAAGTAATTTGTAACTTTTGAGAAAACACTTCCTTAATTCAAAAATGCAAACATAGTCTCCTATGATAGTAAAGGAATACATTTGGGTTTTGGATTATGCCCTCATCCTTCATAGTCTCCACCATGTGTGTTACCTCAAATATCTCTGGATGCATGTGTCCAATGACAGGATTGGCCCCGGCCTTCAAGATCCGTGGTGGGACGTTGGAAGGTCCTGGTCCAAACATGTAGCGATGAGGAACCACCAGGGGTTTTTGCAGGCATTTTGGTGGAGGAACAGAGACAGACGACATGTTCCCAGCAGAGAGACGAGCACAGTGAAACCACAGAGCTGTGAAGCAGGAGCAGTGAGGCTGAGCTGAGCCCACCCCTCAGTCTGACCAGTGAGCTCCTCAGGTCAGGGGTCATCTGCTTTATCTGCTCATCTGTCAACACATGCTGCCTCTGTGCCCAATCAACTCAGGTAGCTGGTTTCCCATTTGAAAGATAAGCAAAGTCACCCAACATGTCCTCAAGTGTTAATCATTGACTTCAGCTCCTCCAGTGTGAGGCTTAAATATTACCCTGCCAACAGGATGACATGTTTTCCACAACACACACGTATAAAGGCTTATGTTGACCTACTGTTTTAATCTGTCGTTGTAAGATCTGGCTATTTACAGTTTGTAAGAAACAAAGTTCCACCCTTAAATATGTGTGCAGTGTGTATACGCTAAAATAATGTTTGGAGGTCTGCAACAGTCTTATAAAAGTTGACCAGATTTAAGGGTATACATTTTATCATCAAAAGGCAATTTGGTTGTAATAAATCAGCAAAATCAAGGCCGTTTGCTGATAAGAAGAGAAAAGGAAATAAGGCTTATGTTATCAATTGTGTTGTCCCCCAAAAGATCCAGTGGCTTATTTTTATGTATTCTTTTTGAGAGTAGAATGGTTCCAGTACATTACAGCTGTCAGTTTGACACACAACCATATTACATATAGGCCAGTGTTAACAAAATAGGCGTTTCATACTGTTTTTTATGGGATTAAGAGCATACTGAACCTATAAAGAAGAACGGTATAATGTATATCTACAGGAACAATGTGAACTCCATTGGAAGTAGGCTTTTATTCAAATAAAAAGCGCATGGCACAGATCATATCATATTAAGGTTTTACAGATACGAACACATTGTCAACACATGCAGATGCAAATCACACAATCTGGAAAGCTTGTTTGATTTTGTTGTGATAAAGTGTGCTAACGTGGTCTCAAATTCCTGAAAAATAAGGCACTAATAAGTATTAATTCGTTTTTATTATCAGTAGGCTACTTTAATTACGTATGATTTCATTATAGCTTGTTGCTATTTTTGCGATCTTTCCGGGGGGATGAGGAGCAACTTGCCCAAAGGCTCGGGGCAGAAGCAGCCTTCTCTGTACACCAGCTGACCCCGGACCAGCGTGGCACACACCACACCCTGCAGACTGAGGCCAAGGTAAGGAGTGAGCTACGCACGTACGCACGTGCGCGCACACAAACACACACACACACACACACACACACACACACACACACACACACACACACACACATTTAAATGTTAAAATGATAAACAAAGCTTCTTCAATCAATTTCTTATTTTAATGTGGTTTACCTTGTTTTTATGATGTATGCCTCCTTCTTTAATCTGTGAAGCATGACAGAAATGTAAATGAATACAGTGCAATAGAGTATAGCTTTTTTAATGGGACGGGTGGCGCAGTGCTCTGTGCATCCGATCATCAGATCAAGGGGGGTGCTGGGGAACTCAAGTTCGAAACCCGCCGCCACTGCGTCAGGCCGTCGTGTCCTTGGGCAAGACACTTCAACCGGATTTGCTCCGATAGTACATTTATGATACTAATGTGTACTTGTAAAAGCGCCTCGATGACTTCGAGGCGTGAAGATGGAAGATGGACGGTGTGGCGCAGTGCGCTGTGCAATGATCATCAGATGAAGGGGTGAAACCTGCCGCCGTTGTGTCCTTGGGCAAGACACTGCTCCTGTGGGTATTGTTCACAGTAATGACCCTCACATGTGTGTAATGTGTATTTGTAAAGCGCTTTGAGCATCTGGAAAAAGCGTTATAATAAATATAAGGAATTATCATTATTAGGCTATTTAGCCTAGTTTGTCCTTAATATATCAAAACTTAGGTAGGTCTCTCTTTTAGAGATTCCGAGAGACAGATTGAAAACCAGGAGCAGGGCCTTTACTATCAGGAGATCCGACAACCCCACTTTGTTAAAGTTTTTTGAAAACACAATTTTTGATTGTGCATTCACTTTCATTATTCCCTTGCTGTGTATCTCTAAAAAAAATTATATTCCTAAAATTGTAAGTTATAAACGTGTACGTATAAAGATTTGATATATTAATCATGTTATGTATAAATATAAGAACCCTCCTTGATTAGAACATAAGCCTATGACATTATATAAAATACAATAATAATAACAAAATAAAAACAAATACAAAAAACGAAATAAAGGCAAAAATGACAAAAGGTGAAACTTAACAGTCAACAAGAAGCTGTTGTGAGGTACTTTGTAATCATGTTATTATGAAAGGTACAATATATGTCTAATGTAGGCTATTATCATTATTGTAATACAAACTTCAAATTCTCTCTCGGGGTCCCATATGACCAGGTCAGCATCGTAACCGGGGGCGAGGCAGCCCTTCTGGTTGTCAAGGCGACTGAGCTGGGCTGTGTTCCGGCTGAGGAGCCTCACCACGTCACTCAGCTGGAAGCCTCTCTTACTGGCCGAGCTCCAGAACAGAGGCAAACCTGAGAGTGTTTGAGAGGTGCAGAGGTTAACAGGCCTAAAAAAGAATTGAGCTGAAACGATCAAATATTTCAGAATTTCCTGAATTCAGAAAAAGTAGTTAACACTGTGGATGAGAGTGGACCTGGTTTCCGACTTTGACCCCTCTCACTGTCTGAACGGTAAATAATTGTTCTGTCTCTCAGCTCTTGTTTGCCTCCCTGTGAACTTCGCCCTGTGTGAGTGACTGTCAGAAGTTTTATAGGTGGGAGAGAGCCAATAATCCAACCTAAAAGAACCTTTGCACATACATTTCCTGTACTATTACACAGGCCAGGTTTAACATGTGCATTTTAGCCAATTTGTTCAGCTATCAGCAGAGGATTCATCATGTAAAGAACTGAAGCTACTCCTTGAACAATGAATTATGGTAGCTGGTGCATCATCTGATGCACAGCTAAAAGCCCCATATGCATAATACACACATCTAAATGTAAATTCACAAACAAACCTGTACAGTAAGCAGTCAAATCTCTGTCCAGTCACATGAATCATTAAGTGAACAGAAATCTGAATATTACTGACTCAATGTGTGGGACACTGATAAGTCAATGACCGTTGACTATTTTCAGACAGAACATGATGTCAAATCAAACAAGTACCAACAATGAGGGTTATTACAAGGTAAACCCAACCAACAAAGTTTGAGTGCATCCTGGCAACTCTGTCTCCTAAAAACTACTTTCCTATACAACAAAGGTGCATTTCAATATAGCATATTGTAGTGATCACACACTGTTTATCATAATTCACTCATGAAACTACAGGTTGGGGGTATTGTTCCGTACGGACACACATGTTGACTGCACCTCCTGTGTACCTACTGTGTGCCCTCCTTTCTCTTCTCCCCTTCTCTTCCTGGACTTCAAGCCGGCAACATGTGGTTTTCTGCTGCTCAATAAAACCAACTTTGCACCTTCGATGCACCGCCTCCGACTCCCTTCTCTCGGCACTACAATATTCAGATTATCAGAGCTTCTAGCTGAAAACAGGTGTCTGCTGTCTGCTGCCATAAAATCAAAAACAATTACCTTAAAGATGCTAAAACGCTATAATTGAATCAACAATTTGCATTTTGACATCCTGGACGATGGCTGAATCTGTGTCCCGTTTGCAATGCAATGCAACTGTTAATGGAGTTTGGGTATAAACAGTCTCAAATCATTGAAATATAATGATATTATTTTATGATGCATTAGGTTTGCAGTGACAGTGGTGCCATGTTAGTTGCTCCAGGTGATGAAAAACATACAATATGTTATTCATTTATTGTAATACACTGTATTATTAATAGTGCAGTTACCAAATTGTAGAGAGGATATTCCTCCCCATGCCTCAGTAAAGTCTCCTCTCTCCAGTTTCTTCAGATCGGGGGTGCAGGGGGAATGATCCGACACCACCATGTCAATCTGCCCAGCTTTCAGTGCGGACCATAGCTGCTCCTGTGAGGTGAAAGGAATCCCAAGTGAACAAAGAATAAAATAGAAAGTGAAGTGAAGTTGTTGATCCACTGTGCATCCGCTTGTGTTTACCTGGTTAGCAGATCCTCGGATGGGGGGGCAGCACTTGAACTGTGTGGCCCCTGAAGGTATGTTCTCAGCACACAGGCTGAGGTAGTGGTGGGTGGTCTCCACGGTCAGGGACGCTCCGGCCTGCCGCGCAGCCTGGATCAGCTTCAGAGGCTCTGCAGAAGACAGGTGCACGATATGACAGCGCACCCTGGAGCAGAGAGGTTAGCTCAGTGTAGCATCAAAGCTACATTCACAACCACATACTGCCCAGAATGATCTTCTATGATATAAAGGTTATTTTATTCTTACTGGAACTCGAGGCAGAGTTCTGTGACGGTGCGAATGGCTTCCGTCTCCATTATATCTGGTCTGGACTGCAGGAAGGTGGAGTACTGGGAAGGTTCTTAAGTGGGAAGAGGTGTAGGAGCAAACCATCAGTATGATGTCAATACTGTACTATTATAAACCTTGATTTATGGATATATTAAGTATATATATATATTTATATTGTATTTATAAATTAAGTATATACAGTATAACAAAAGTTTCTCTAGCTGAGAAAACTCCCAAAAATCACAATTGAAAAATGTCAACTTGATATCTCAAAGAAAATGTCACGGCGCACTTAAGTGAAACATTGTGGGGGGGGTGTAACTGATGAGAACATTAGAAATACTTTTCCGTTTTCTGGTCTCGCAAGAGTATTGTGTTCTTCCAGGAAACATTTATTGTCCCTTTGATAGATTTCAGTAGCTTTGTATCATACCATAAAGGGGCCAGAGATGGCTGCTAACTTGCCCTAACTGCCAAAAAAAGAAATTACTTCGCAGAAAGTGAAGTGGACAATAGCACAAACTCCTGGGGGTCAGAGCGTGGTCTATCCTGTGCAATGGCAGCTACAGTACATCATGTGTTCTGATCTAGTGGGATGTTGGAGACCAGACGCCGGTCCCGAGGTTTGCGTTCGCTGGAATCGAGCTGCTTCATTTAACTGAAGATCCATCTTTGGAGCTACTATTTGCTCTCCCCCTGAATAAGCAGTCTTCTAGCCGGTGGAGGTGGAGCAGAAGATTAGCCAGTTAACAAACAGTAAATAATAAAATCTATGCCCCATTCCACCATTTTCAAGCCAATGTGGCTGTTGTCGGAACCCTTAAAGGGGACCTATAATGCAAAATGCACTTTTTGTCTTTTATACATAAATATGTGACCCCGGTGTGTCAGGAGCAGAGGTCACGTTAACCGAATATTTTCCGTCTATGACGGATTTTTTTTAACAATGACGGAAAAATCTGAAAGCAGTCCGTCATTTTGATGGATTAGAACAAACTCGGAACAGCGCCAAAGTTTCCCCGCAGCGAGGCTCCGGTGTTAAGCATGCCTGCCAAAAAGGAAATGATACCGTTTCCAAACCCAAATTTGCCCTACAAATCATTGAAATGTCTGTGAGTTTTGGCTTTACGCTGTGCGCACTCCCGCGAGGTGCAGTGGGCATAACACGGCACTAACAGTTCACGAGCGTGCGCCCCGCCACCCGTTGACAGTTCACGACTGTGCTCTCCCCCCACCACACCCCCGTTGACAGTTCACGACCGTGCTCTCCCCCCCCGGTTGACAGTCTCTCTCTCTCTCTCTCTCTCTCTCCCCCCCCCCCCAGAGTGTCAAGGCCGACGGGTAATACTGAATTTTGCCGGAAATTTTACGATCCTGTCCGTCAAAAAGACGGGCAGTGAAAAAGTCTAGTGCAACCTCTGGTCAGGAGACTCACAAAGTGTCAGAAAATAAAACCATCTCTCTTTTCCTCCGTACCCAAATCTCGAAAAACAGGGGTACAACGGAGCTGATCCAGATTTTTCGTCCGATATGACGTAATATCGGAAATGGGGACCCACTACCAGAAACATCGCTGTCAGAAACAATGCCCGACTGTTTTTGACGTAATATGGTCTTGGTTTACATTAGCAAGCATTGCTAACACATCATCCTTGATGTGGTTTGGAACATGATGGCGTTTAATCACGGCAGAATTTAACCGTAGCTGCCGTACGGTAATTCTGAGCAGTCATTAGCTCCCCTTCCTCTTTTTTGTTTGTTCAAGCTAAGGACCCCAAACCTGCAGTTCTCTAACAGTCCTGAAATAGAGGGATATGAGGGATGTCTAAAATGCATGATCTGTTTGATATTTTGAGCAAAACACATCATAGACATGTTTTTATATAGTTGTATACTGTATATCTGAGACCTATAATATAATGCCTAAAAATAGCATGATAGGAGACCTTTAAGGCACACGTTCACAAATTGTTATTGAGAGAATGCAAAATGCATCTTTTTTACATCTCTGTACACACTAGGTGATGGCTGAAGATAGTATAGCGCAGGCAGATACTGTATAGTAAAGTAAATATGTTGTTACCGCCATCCTCTTCTGCTGTCTGCTGGACATCCCTCTCTGCATGGAACTAAAGGAGACACAGCAGAAGGTATCTGTATTACATTGATGATCTTCATGTGGTCATGTTAAGGTGAGGGCTGCAGGTTGTGAGTTACCAGCAAGACACTTCCTGTGCCCTGCAGCTGCTGCATGGCTGCGTGCAGATCACAGTCCGTCACATGGGGGAACTCCTCCACCCCACTGTGGATGAGGAAACATTTGAAGCCAGCCACTCCTGCCTCCATCAGGGGCCGGAGTTCTAGCTAAGAATATATTTGTTTGTTCGTGTTTGGTTATTATTTAGTCATTTTTACTTCAGAATGGATTACTTTTCATCCAGGCTGTTCCACTGTACCTGATTGCCAGGAATCACACCTCCCCAGAAGGCTGTGTCCACAAAACACTTCCCTGTCGCCTCCTGAATCTTATCGCGAAAATTGCCAAGTGTGGTAGTCGGAGGGATGCTGTTTCTGTGGGGATTTAAAAAAAAAAAAAAAACTGCCTACATTAGAGATTGGCACACGGGAATAGATAGTTAAAACATAAAGAAAAGTGATTTGCTTTTTCCTCACTTTTTGCATAAAGAAAACAATATTATTTAAAAGTCTCTTGTGACACACATGAGCATACGCAGGCAGCCCGGAAGGTCTGTTGTCAAATGTCAAACCATCCAGTTCTGCAAAACTGGATGGTTTTTTTTGTTGTTTTTTTAAAATTGCATTCACCCTGCAACCTTTACCCCCCGCTGGTGACCCAGAGAGGTCAGACAGTGGGTTTTGAATGACTCTGAGAGGGGGGCGGTCTGCAGACTTACAGTGGCATGTCCACAATGGTTGTCACCCCTCCAGCTGCAGCAGCCCTGGTGGCGGTCCAGAACCCCTCCCAGGAGGTGCGGCCCGGTTCATTCACATGGACGTGGGAATCTACGATGCCGGGCATCACCACACTGTCAGCCACATCCAACACCTGCCCCAAGGTGGGATCACAAACAGGGGGACATGAGTGTCAACACATTATGAGGAGCTTCTTATGATGTATAAACATAGATGTACCATTCCTTCCACAAACGTACTTACCTCACAGGGAACGTCCACAGAAATGTCTGAGAGTATCTGATGAATCTTCCCATCCTTTATCAGGATGACAGCAGGACGTATTTCGTCCCCCAGTAGCACCCTCTGACTCCTCACAGCACTAACCGTTGAGCCGAGCTCCATGTCTGTCTTTATTGAGAGTTAATTAGTACAATAGACTCTCCTGACTTCAGGTACCAACTGTTGCAGGTCAGCGGCCACCTGCTGAGGCACCACCCCCTGGTAACAGTTCATTGGACAGTCATTTGTTGACTCTTCCTGTCTATGCATGCCCGGCACCGTGGGAGGGCCAGAGAGGGACAGGCCCTCCCATTTGACATTCCTGCCCTCCCCCAATAAACACGATTTTTATTATTTATAAAAAATATATATTTTTTATTTTTGTATTTTTTAAATTATAAATAAACTGTGAACCTTTATGCTACAATGTATGTGATGTCAGATAGTAACTAAAACAAAAAATTGCAGGCTACATCAAATAAATTCATGTGTCTGTTGTGATTTGTGATTCGTCCACATTTAGACCAATCACAGCGTCACACTCTGCCGGCTATTCTGGATTTGTTTATTGTGCATTCTGTAGACTCCCATTTCTGTTTAAATTACAAAATGGACATCAGAAATTGGCTTAAAAGGTCTAAGGATTTATTAAAACGAAATAGCGATGAAAGAACTGCAGCCGATGCAGCTGCACGCCTTAATGTCACAAGCTTGACCTCGGCAAACCCCGGGGCTGAGTTAGCGAGCCCAATCCTTGACTCATCAAGGCGGCCGCCACCAACGCTGTCCTCCGAGGCATAGCTCCTTGTGCCCCTACCATCACCACCTGCGTTGCCACACCCTGTGCCACACCCGCCATCCTCCTCCTCCGTGCCGGTGCCTCCACTACAGACGCTACCTTGCAGCACATCAACAGGTAGGCTATTGGGCCAGCAACCGCTCAAAGACCAACAGCCCCAGATGATCTTGGGGTCAATAAACCCTACCAGGTGAAACTGGATCGTTATCCAGGGAGATTGTTTTCAGCAAAGAAGCGCACTTTTGCCACTGCATGGTACATCAACAGACCATGGCTTGAATATTCGTTAAAAGCAGACGCAGCCTTTTGTTTCCCCTGTAGACAGTTTAAAGTAAATACGTCTTCATCTGATGCGGCTTTTACTGTCAAAGGTTTTTGCGACTGGAAACACGCATTACAGACCGATAAAGGACTGCTAAGGCATGCCGCATCAGAAGAACACATTTCATAGTGAGAGTTGTGGAGAGAGAGACAGATACACAGGAAACAAATAAGGAAATTAGTACTTTGGTGCAGATCAGCTGTCGTTGATGTTGTAGCTTGTCAGCTGTCGTTGATATTATAGCTTTTTTAGCTGTCAACCACCTCTCAGAGGTGACCACGATTCACTCCACAGCATGTCCGAGTCAGGCAGTGTGCTCTTCCTATCGCTGTTTGAGTATACGCTGCACAAAGATGCAGAGTTGACCAAAAT
>NW_011336357.1:0-2069 GCF_000735185.1 Notothenia coriiceps | reverse complement strand
GTCAGTGTGCAATTTCAAACAAAAAGACAGAGCTGTCGTGTGTGTGTGTGTGTGTGTGTGTGTGTGTGTGTGTGTGTGTGTGTGTGTGTGTGTGTGTGTGTGTGTGTGTGTGTGTGTGTGTGTGTGTGTGTCTGTGTGTTAATGTAAAAGCTAAAGGAATGGAGAAAAACATATTGTAGGATGCACAAGTTACATATTTAACATAATTTGTGAATTCCATGTGAAAAGTTAGGAATTCCTGTAAAACATCACAGCCCCATTTAGTTATGTCAAATGACATTGTCTCTTTGATTCAAAGAGCTTTGACAAGTTTTTGAATTTGAACTCAGCTTTTCTAGTTTTAGAAGGTTAAACTTACATTTATTCACTGTTGACAACTGAAACATTTTGTCACATTGACTCAACTTGCCTTAACAAATCAGTTGAAAAAAGAAAAAAAAGGCGGGAGCACAGGTTTGAGAGCTCAAGAAAAAAACGTATGCTTCCACATTTGAGTTAAAACTGAATGTAAGGTTTAAGCATGGATGTAATCAACTGATATATCCTAAAGATGTCATGTTTTAATTCGGACTAAAGTAACACATTTTGATTTAAATGAGAGGACTACTGCCGCTGGCGGAGGAACTCTGTGGAACTGCAGCGGGGATCCAATTGAGGCGGAATGATACGTGAACCTATACAGTCTGAAACACCGGCTAGGACCGTGACGGAGGGTAACTGTGTGGAATGTGGTTACCAATTCACAATGAACCCTCTTTTTCGTATTTTCTAAAAACTGTTCGGAAACTATTGAACCATTATGTAAACACTCAAATGTTTTGTTTTGTATTTGAAACAATGTACAACTGTTTACAATGTATGTAAACTTGCAATTAAAGTTAATATTGTGGTGACAGTTACGGGACATAATTAACTGTGGCTTATAGTGTGTGTTGCAACCCGGACCCGTTAGTGAGGGTACCGGAGTGAGAGTTAATTCATGCTAGCTGATTTCACAGAGCAGCTCATGTACTCACGTTGTCTGGATGAATAATAATAAAGTCTGGAAATCCATTCTGAATGCACCGCCTCTGACTCCCGTTCATCGGCTCTACAATATAACTAATAGATCTAAGTTGAAATAAATATATTATTACAATCTTCTTAAATTGAAATGATGAGTTATATAAATGTAGAACTTGAAAGTGTGAGTTATAATAATACTGAAATGTGAGTTTATTTGAATAGGTAAATAACGTTTTCTTGCACTGATAATGTAAGATTGGTATAGAGAGGCGAAGTCACACCCATCTACTTCCGGTCCATGGGACCTTATTTCGGAAAAATAATGTATTGAAGTCAATGGAGAGAGAAAACGTATCTTTCGATCCCGTTTGAATTGTGCCATAAATTACACATATGATGTTTGTCAATCTTAAAAAATAATTTCCATGTCAAAAAAGTCACAGTTTGTCGTTAAATTGATGAAATATAAGACTATGAAAAATACGCAACTAGAAAGACTACAAATCCCAGAGTCGCGTAAGTGATGTCACAATTGTTAGCCTCCACTAAGAGATAGCTAAGATCAGCGCCATATAGATATAATTTATCTATATGGCGCTGGCTTAGTACCAGGTTGTTATCATACCAGCAATGGGTCTTGCTCGTTCTTTCGCTTCCCGTCTGATGAAAGGACCAGGAGTGGCTGGATCAAGTTAGCTACCTAGCTAGTAGCTAGCACGTTAGTTAGCATTACAGCCATGTCATTTTTATTAGCCTTAACATGAAGTAACATTAAGTAACCCAAAATGTTAAACAGTAAGTGTAGTAGTGATATTTCGTGAAACCTTTGAAGAGTACTGTCACCGGTATGATCATTCTATAATACACAATTTAAGCCCGGGGGAGAAATGCTAACGCTAGCATCGGCGATCGCCGATCTTTTCTACTTCATGCTATCTGCACAAATGGTTGACATTAAACATTAAAAAGACCAGGCAGTTCAGAGAGAATCAAAGGAAGGCAGGCAGGCAGCTTTGCATGACATTCTTCTGGACGTGTTTCATTGTGGTGATAGTGAGGGTATT
>NW_011336356.1:0-2348 GCF_000735185.1 Notothenia coriiceps | reverse complement strand
ACAGACATAAGACCAGCTGTTAAATAAAGCTCTTCTGACCTTAGGTGTCATGTGGGTATATTAATTCACCCATTTATTAATTATATATTTTAAATTTGATAACACCACTGTGTTTCGTATCCCCTAAACCTCCAGGGTGTACACAGTTTAATACTGGCAACTTCTACTTGTGGGAAATACGAAAACCTCTTATAAAGAGACGTGCCATAGAACATGTTGCGAAACACACAATAGCCAGCATGTGTAGTTCTGGAGGGGGCTGGGGGGCTGAACCCGGGGGCTGGACCAGTCTATGGGCTGGACCCGTCCAATTCCAGTTTTGGATAGTCTGCCGAGGCTCCATTCCATTTCATAGAGCTGTTTGACGCTCAGCGTAACCTTGTTGCACTGCCACTCTAACATCCAATCACGAGGGCTTGATGACTAATCGTACGGGGTTTAGTAAAGCAAGGGCGGATTGTTGTACGTACCCAATCGATAGCGTGGGGTATTCGTGGGTAGTGTAGTGTCTTACCGAAAGTGTACCTAAAACCCCGAAAAAACTATTTGTTTCTCTGAATCGAAGGTTACAAACACAAAAGCATTGTACACAATTTAAACCAATCAATATTGTGTAATTAACAAGGATAAACTGATGTTTTTTAGTGGATGAGTACTGCAGATATCACTGTGTAATCATTTGACAGTGAGGGGAATATATCCGGTTTTATTATGAAAACTTTGAGACCGGAAAAACAGTTTTCACCCACGCTAACTTTACATGGAAGCTGCATACACGTTATCCTGGCGAGACCTCAAATCATCTTCGTAATATTTATCAAACTATAGATCCTACACATCCACTGGACGTGGAAGAGTACAATATTCACTTCTCGCTGGAAATCAAATCAAAAAGCATTTTAATAGCCAAACTATTCTACAATTTAGGATTTTCCAGAGAGGGTTATTTGTGAATAAACGTCCCTCCGGAGCGTTTGCAATGAACGGGACTGGAGCATGTTGTTTCTTACACGTCGTGTAAGAAACAACATACACTTTAAAACGTGTCTCTGGGTCGTAATAAGGGCATGAACAATCGGCCTATATGGTCGTTTTTTGTAGGAGGACAGGCTGTGCTATGTTTAAGACAAACAATTAAAGACTGCTTTAATTTAACAAATTCTACAATATAAAAGTGGCAGATTTGCTTTTTTAAACAGAGCAGACCTAGGCTGCATACCAACACCATTAGGACCATGCTCACATCTCACTATGTTGGTCTGAAGAGCTGAAGCATTCAAACACAATGGATACAAACTGTGTTGTCTCATTCTATATCCTGTGAGAACATGATATACATTTAGCATTAAAAACTCTACATACTATTCCTAGCCTGAGGAAGATCTGAATAATCAACAGATTTGAATGGAATCTCTAACATTTCCATGTAGAATAAAAAGAGGGATTATACAAATTACATTTATTGAAATTTGAACCAGAAGATGAAGTCTCAAAGAATGTTTTAAATAAAAGGACATAAAACAAAAAGGTGGATAATAATAAAATATATTAAATGTATTATGTAAAGACATTAGGTCAAATGAAATGACACTGAGCCAGTGATGCCAGCAACGCCCAGCGTGGATGAAGATGGTGCAGGTCTTTCTTCATGCCCCCCCTCCGTACTGTCCCCTCAGAGGAAGTGGGAAAACGGGATAAGACCTGTGGACACCACGCTGTCTCAATGATCCACACTGTGGCCGTTTCTCAATCTCGAGGAAACTGTCTTCCAAGCCAATTTGTCAAGGATGCTACGTCATCGAGTGCCGCCGAAGGACTGTTCCAATCTCCAGCATACTTGGAATTCCACAGAGGCCGCGTCCTTGGTTTGGGGGTAATTTTGAGCTTGCACATGGGTAGACTTCGCGTCCTTAAAATCCCCACAATGCTTTGCGCAAGGACCAATTTCCCCAAATCTGTGGCGCACACCTGCACACTTGCTAGTCTGTTCCACTCTTCGTTTTCCGAATGCCAGGAAGGATTCTTGCCTAGCTTCTGAAGCAAGTGACTCGGAAGATATGTGCTACCAAGCAAGAATCCTCGCGATTGAGAAACGACCTGTTAATATGAGAGGAAAATAAATGTTTTAGGAAATGAAAAATATGAAGTTAACAAATAAATCCGTTGAGTGAAGCCAGGGGTGCACATAACCTTTTTGCCCTGGTTCTCAAAGGAGCACCTGGAGATGGTGCTTGGTGCGCATCCTTAAAATGAAATAAACCGGACCTTTTGAGGGGTACTTGACTTTATGAACGGCAGTAGCCCTGCTGTTCGCCCGTGCCTTGCAGCAGGGTTACTGTGCGGAGCGC
>NW_011336355.1:0-4565 GCF_000735185.1 Notothenia coriiceps | reverse complement strand
TTCATGCAACCAAAGTTAGCCATGGAGTGCCACAGGGCTCAGTGCTTGGACCTATTTTGTTCGCATTATATATGCTTCCGATAGGCAATATTATAAGGAATCACACTGTACATTTTCATTGCTATGCGGATGATACTCAACTATATTTATCAATCAAGCCTGATGAAACCAATCATCTAAATAAAATTCAAGACTCAAGGACTTAAAAACGTGGATGACCTTACATTTCTTTATGTTAAAAACGGCCAAAACTTAAGTTAATGTACTCGGCCCAAATAATCTACATAACAAATTATCTAAAGATATACTAACTATGGATGGCATTAATTTGGCCTCCAGTGAGACTGTAAGGAAGTTATATTTTATCAGGATTTATCTTTTAACGCCCACATAAAATCAATTTCTAGGATCGCCTTCTTTCATCTAAGTAACATAGCAAATATCAGGCATATCTTGCCTCACAACGATGCAGAAAAGCTAGTCCATGCATTTTTTACTTCAAGGCTGGATTATTGTAACTCTTTATTATCAGGGTGTACCAAAAAAGACAGTTAACCTGTTAAGCCCTGAGTCTGTTTTCCAGGTCTCAGGCTCGAAAATGACATTCCCAGAATAAATGACCATAACTTCACTTATAAAAGGGGTAAATTAATAATCTTTTTCTCAAAGCAATGTTAAACCTGTGTGTTGGATGTAGAGGAGTCAGAATCAATATAGATTTTATTTATTTTAAAGTAAATTCAGATTGAACATAGTAAAAAAAAAAGAAATTTGACCTTTTTAGAGAGATTTAGCCAAAAAAAAAACACTTCTGGAGTCATTTGGGTGGATTTGACCTATCTCTGGCCCCCCTTGGTTGATTTTGATAATTGACATTAAGGAGTGAGATTGACGCGTAGCCAAAACAGGAAGCTGTCATACACTCTGGAAGCTATCATTAGCAGCTAATATGAAAACTCAGTTTTTGACATAAAAATGGAATTATGGATTATCAAGAATTTTTTTGGATCCATTGGATTAACCTATGGATTAACCTTCATCCGCGTTTTTCTCATTTTAATGCCATTGAACACAACTTTTGATCAGAATAACAGCAAAAGGTGAGCATATCTCCGTGTTTTGCTACCTAAAGCTACGTCGTGTGTTGTCTGTATTTGCTTCCCCTGTCGGGAGTTTGGATTGCTCAGTGATTATACTTATATTTCTAGAATCTGTGAAATCTCAGCTTGCTAGCTAAGCTTGTTTGTGCAGATCCGACAAGTATATCGATCGATTTATACCTAGAGTTCTGTGCTAAGTGTGTTAGCACTTTTCGCTCAGGGTTAATTTAGACGCTTCTTGTAAGACTTGTGTTTCGGTGGTTCACATCATCAGTTAGCTGAGTTTCTTCCCGTTAAGTGAGTATGACACATTAATAGTTTATTACATTTGAAGAAGCCCTGGGATACAGTGTCGTGAAGAAAAGAAAAGAAAAGCCCCGCCGGCGGGGTCTTTGGGGCTTAACAGGTTAAGTTGCTTCAGCTGATTCAAAATGCCGCAGCACGTGTACTAACCAGAGTTCGGAAAAGGGAACACATTACTCCTGTTCTGGCTGCCTTACACTGGCTCCCTTTAGAACACAGGATAGAATTTAAAATTATTCTTCTCGCCTACAAAGCCCTTAACACTAGAACCGCCAGAGGTCGCTGTATACCTAAAACCGCCAACGGGTCAAATGATAAATCTCTGTGCAGTTCCGCACAAAGTAGTACACCTGGTCCCCCTGCCCCCGATGGTTCTTTTTGGTTCAGTTATTTCTCGAACTGGGGAATCAACAGTCCTGCTGAGCAAGTCCAGACCTTTGAGTTGCTACCAAAATATATGAGGACCGGACTATACATTTGTTAAGTAAGGGATAATGTGCAGGCGGTCATTATTGGAAAAATAAGACCTGACAGGGTGATCATGGAGCCCAACACAAGCCCACTTATTACACGGCCACATCCTCAACACACTAACGACTTGATGCCCAATATTGATAAAAACAATTTTGATTGACTTAAAAATGTGCGTATTGCCTCCACTAAGAAAAGAAAGTCTGTTCTACTGCCTAGTAACGGTCAAACTGCGACAAAACAACATATCTTAAAATAAAGGTAGCACCGATCAGTGTTTACTATAACTGCCCAAGTCTGTTCACAGTTTCTTTTCCACCAACAAGTCTGTTTTCCTGTTAGTATTTACTTCCTGTCTGTCTTCTTCTGCTAATCCTGTTAGTATTTACTTCCTGTCTGTCTTCTTCTGTTGATTTCTCTGACTTCCAGCGCACTCTCTTTTACCTTCAATCCCTTGATCCTCCCTAGCAAAGGTCATTATTCAGCTTAGAAGCGATGTCTTATTGAGTATTCACAACTGGGGTTACGTACTGTAACCTAGTTTCTATGAGCATAGGCGCAGCCCTCTAAGGCTATCGCTATTGGGTAATCCCCACTGCACGTGTGCAGCACTGACAGACTTAATCCACACCCACCTATGACGTGGGCCCCACCTCCGGGCTCACTTCCGTATAAATAGGAAGTAGGCCCCACAATCTACTCCCACACAAACAGCTTTTCTTCAGCTATTCGCGGAGCCAGTGTGGCCCGAACCTTAGAGGGCTGCGCCTATACTCATAGAAACTGGGTTACAGTACGTAACCCCAGTTCTATATCGTATAAGGCTTCGCCCTCTAAGGCTATCGCTATTGGGTTAAGGGCGAAGCATGATGTAGTCTACGCCCCACTGGTCCGTCCGTTACCAGAAGCACAAAACACACCTACTCAGTTAATAACCCATGTCCATTTCGCCATGCGTAATGGAGCATCACATTCCCAGGGAATATAGCATTAAAAATGAATATTCTCCATCAGGGAATGAAGGTAGGCTTAACTAGGCTACCTGTCGTTTATAAAAAGTAGAGACCAAGTCTCACTTGTTAAAAACGATCAAGAGAGGGGGAAAAAGGGCAGCTCTCTACGTGCCGACAGGCAGGAGAGAGGGCACGCAATTGAGACCCCGACATTACTCATTCTGGCAGGATATTCAGTACTGAATGTGTCAGAGAGGAATGGGAGACGTCCCTCAAATAAAAATGAATAAAAGAACAGTTGGAAGACTAAGATGCAGCCATGCAAATGTCTTCCACTGACATTCCTCCGTGCAACACCGTAGAGGTTGAGATTCCTCTGGTGCTGTGCGCTTTGATGTTCTCCGGGGGATCCAACCCAGAGGAGACATATGCCTGTGACACAGCCTCACAAAGCCAGTGTGACAAGCGCTGTGCCGTATGTTTACGGAAGCTGAAATGTTTCTCGGTTGTGAGCTCATTTCCATTGGTTTCAATGGAGACGTGCACTGCAGCAGCGCGCATCGCTCGTCATGTGACGAGGAAAAACCAATCACAACCGAGAAACATCTCAACTTCCGTAAACACAAGTGTATGGCAAATATGGAAGATAAATTCATTTCACAGCGGGTGGATCTTAACCCTTACTTTAAGATCTGTCCGGCATGTCCCCCATATTCATGGTATGTGCACCGCTGCTAAAATGTAACACAATCATTAATATCCTCCACTTTCCAGTATCAAGTGTCACTTTCCGGGACACACCCCCACACACAATATTGTGTCTCTGTTTTGATCTGTGTATTTACGGTATTTACATGAACACAGAGCGGATCAAAGCAGAGACATAAACACAGTTTTTTAGGGAAAACACTGCGGTCCCAAAGACAATATTGTATCTTTAACAATCAACACCTTAAATGGGTAAAGATGGTCGCTTAACACTAGAACCGCCAACGGGGTCAATTTGACCCAGAGCAGTTTTTTATTGTATTTAACTTTTTTTCAATAACATATTAAAGTCTCCCAGTCCGTGACTTTTCCTGAAAGTGTGTTATGTAGCACCCTATGTTGTTAAAAATTGTCAATATGAAGTCAGATTGAAGAAATCGGCAAAAGAATTGCCATTTATACCTATTTCCGCCAAGCAGGTCATATTGACCCCACCCCTTTTCACGCTATTGATTTTGCGTGTAAACAAACATGACGTGTTGCTATAGCAACGCATTTTCTCTACAGCGGTTCAGATTGAGAGATAGATAGATTGATAGCGACAAACTAGTGAAGGAGCGCGCTCCCGCTCACGGGAGACTGCTCGCGCTGCGCTGCGCAGCAAACAGCTGTTTGCTTTTCACCCAACAATGACAACCGCCTCACGAAACGCTATGTTGTACCGTTAATAAACGAAACAATTTAACAAAATTGCTTGTCAAAATACGAATACCACAGGACCATTTTTCTTTTTAAAGCAATACTTTTACTTTGAAAATCAATGCATTCTAATGCTGGGTCAATTTGACCCCGGTGGCGGTTTTAGGTATAAAAAATCTCTGGCGGTTCTAGTGTTAAAAAGAAAAGCCAAATTATGGTAAAAAGTTGAAATCCCCCAAAAAGGTGACATTTTGAGAAAAAAAAAGTCAAAAATGGGATGCATTGTGGGACATGTAGTTTATGGGCAACGAGCTTCTGTAAATCAGCATGT
>NW_011336354.1:0-2474 GCF_000735185.1 Notothenia coriiceps | reverse complement strand
CACATTAATGTAAATAAACAACCAAATAATGGATCAACGCTCTCTGTCTAATATGTTCGATAGCTGTTAGTGTTGTTGCATAGCAACCACCTCGCACTATGTTTTGTGCAGAAGGCAACGGAGGGACTATTTTATTTTGATCATCATTATTTACGAATAAAAACTATTTAAATTAGAGTGTGTATCTTTCTGGCTTTTTATCTGCTACAATGTTGCAGTGTACACCTCTGCCAACGTTTTTAAATAGTGACATTTAGCTTGCAAAATATGGAGCATACTTACTATTTGCATCCCCCTTTGGTAGCATGGGCACAGTATTGCTTTAAGCCAGGGCTGTCCAAACTGTTTGCACTGAGGGCCACATACAGAAAAATATACGAAGGGCTGGGCCCCTCATTAGAGGTTAGGTATACGTATTGCTTCATAAGTTAAAGGTCACCTATCATGCTATTTTTAGGCAATAGCATAGGTCTCAGATATATCAAAATATATAAAAAACATGTCTATGAAGTGTTTTGCTCAAAATACCAAACAGATCACCCATTCTAGCCATGCCTCATATCTCTCTATTTAACTTCCTGTTTCAAAAGTGCTGATTTGGGGTATAAAGCTTTAAAAAAGAAAAGAAAATTGATTTTTTTTAAAAGTAGGGGGCTGAGCTCATGCGGGAGATTCTACCGCAGATACTGCGGTGATGAAACACAATATCATGGATTATCAAGGATTATTTCTGAAACAGTATAGAGCTCAAAGGCTTTCTCTCTTGCCGGTTATACCACAAGGTGAGTTCCTTTTTATTTCCTGCTTCTTCACACACATGCTCTGTGCAGTACAGGTTAGCTCTGAGTGTTAGCGATGCTTGCTAATGTAAACACAGACCATATTAAGTCCAAAACAGTCGGGCATTGTTTCTGATAGAAACTTTCTGATAGGGCCGTGGGTCCACATTTCAGATATTACGTCATATCGGACGCAAATCTGGATCAGCTCCGTTGTTCCCCGTTTTTAGAGATTTGGGTACGGAGGAAAAGAGAGAGGGTTTTATTTTCTGACGCTGAGTGAGTCTCCTGACCCACCGGGGAGGGGACCAGGGGCGGACTGGGACAAAAAATCAGCCCGGGCAACCCACTTCGGTACCGGCCCATCGGGATTGGTCCCGAACGTCCCGATGGCCAATCCGCCGCTGCCGGGGACACATATTTATGTATAAATGACATTCAGTTAAAGTATTTATGCTTTTATTTTGTTCATGGGAATAATTCGTTTCACTTTTACATAAATGTTCAGTTTTACTCAGATTATTAGTGTTATTATTTGAATTGTAATATTCATGTGATTAACAGTATAATGTGGTAAACACTCTAAATCCATTTGTATCTGTAATATAAAGTATTTAGATCCTTCACTTAGGTGAAAGCAACCCTATGGTAGAAATACTAATATATACAATCCTTCATAAAGTCATATCATTTCAGAAACCATGTTTGGTGAGAAGAGCTTCATCGTTTATAAAACTGCTGCTCAGCGTTTTATTACCTCATCACTTCTCACGTATTGAAACCTGATTTCTGAGCACACTTGAATTTCATCTCAAACCCTCTGATAGTGTTTTATAAAAGCGGCTTCACTCGGAGGAGCAGCTGATAATGGAGGAAATGTGAAACGCCTGGTAAATGTCATCTGGAGTTTGTTCCATGAAAAGAGCAGAAGGCGTGAGCTCAGCAGCTCTTCATACCTGAACATGGTTTAAAAAGCGTCGCTCGAGGCCGTCCCCTCAGCAGGGTGGAGGAATGGATTACATTTAACAAGGGTCACTGAGTTCCAGAGAAATGCAAAGAGCTCTCAGCCCTTTCTTTCACATGTTTGGCTCATCTGGGCTCTTCTTGGGTGAAAATGCTTTTAAAACATGAGCCCTGAGCTGATAAATCAAGTATTAGATATTGTGAATTAAAAAGAGTAACACAATTAGTTTCATAGTTAAATTCAATAAATAAATACTTGATTTCATGTAATGTTATAATAAAACATAAATAAACAGTTTTGTTTTATATGTTACACCAATAAGTGTTTGTTGTTTGTTGTGCCTCGGAACTAATGTTCGTTCATGTGCCGGTACTGCGTGTTATGTTGATGCGCTGGACAACTCAACGTGGGTTGATGTCTTTATTGAAGCTCTGCTTCAGTCCGTGACAAAGTTATTCAGAAAAGGAACTTTAAAGGGGGCATATCTTTGAACAATATATTGTAGGGCCATACCTATATAAAGTATATCAATATAGCTTTTTTTTCAAAACACCAACAAGATCTGCATTTTAGCCATGCCTCATTTCGCTCTATATGCTCTTTCCAGCACTGTTTTTGCAGGGGGCTGATTCTGTGACCTGCAGCTGACCACGCCCCCCTACCGCTGACCACGCCCCCCTGCAGGAGAGGGGAGCGTGCTCTGAGATCAGCTGCTGGGCTGCAGCGGGGAG
>NW_011336353.1:6840-9440 GCF_000735185.1 Notothenia coriiceps | reverse complement strand
TGTGACTATTGTTCACTGTGGTTTGTTGTTGTTGAAGTCATGAACGTTAGTTGGTGCTCCAGTATAATCGGTACCCCTGAAACTCATCCAGTGAGAAACGTTCCGCGGTGCAAAAATAAGTGCGATTAAAATGCGTTAATTTTTGTGTAATGAATTAATCTTAATTAACGCGTTAAAGTCCCGGCCCTAATGCAAACGTTACTTTTTCACTCTAGAATGATCAAATAAAGTCAACATTTCACAGTGTATGAGCTGTGTGGGGTTTCTTAAACCGTTTAAATTGGTTTGAATAGTGATATACACAGTGATAGATGTTAAGGCCTAACAAGTTAATAATAAATACAATTGTATTTATTATAAACTACTGTATGATGTATACCACATGGTATTGGGATTCACATGGATTAATACGTGTGGACCGATAGGCTGAGGGTGACAACCATAGGTTTCATTTTCATTTTTTCTTTCAGTTCCAACCTAATGAAGAATAGATTTTTCACTTTTGTCCACGTTCATAAAGCATAGAACAGAACTATAATAGCGCACTGTGCAAAGTATCTAGATGTCTCACTGTATTCCGCTTTAAAGAGAACTGTAGTTTCCCCACAGCAGACGCACATTGATAACATCCGCTGGCGCATCATGAATTTGTCAGATTCTCAAAGCACCACAGTCTCTTTTCCTGAGACCTGATGAATTCTCCTATCCACTATTCCTTAACCCTGTGACGTTTCAAGGAATAGTGGATAGGAAAAGACAATAGGAGCAGATTTTTTGAATTGGACCTGTACCTTGGTCTCTTGGGTGAAAGTCCTGTCTATGTTTGACCCAGCCATGCAACCCAACCTCCCTCCCCATGTGCAGCAAATACAGCAGTTTATTTGTACAATGACAGCCTAACTTTGGCTTATAACCAAATATCTGTAGAACCACCAGAATCACATTCCCATGAGCCAAAGTGGTGTGTTGTGCATTAACAGATGTGAGCATGCTAACACACTGCACTAAGAATCAGAATCTGTTTCATTACCATTTACACATACGAGGAGTTTGCTTTGGTATAAATGGTGTATACAAAGAATATGTAGCAAAAGATAGTACCATTATAAAATCAATTTGAAAAACAATGTTAAGACTATTGACACAAATAAAAAATAAACACAATATTTACACAAAGTATAATACTAACTTATATGTTTATGCATTATTAATCCATTGTTGTTGTTATTGTATTGGTTAAAGCTATGGAAGACTCAACGTTTTAACATGTGTTTTTTACCAGCTGAAGGCCAGTGTCCCCACTGTCAGGGCAGCCTGAAGACACCTGTCAATCACAGCGCCAAGGTGCCCAACAGATACTCAGTAAGTGTCTGCCCCACCCACTGTCTTAAACCCCCTATATCCTCATCTCCTGACATCTATAAGGATCCATAGCTTTTAGTTGCAAGATCACCTATCTGAAGTTGTTCTTCATCAACAGGCAAAACAACCAGATTAATGTGATGACAATTGAAAGCAAAGCATAGGGCGCAGTTTATCGCCTGGTAACACTTTTCTTAGTTTGCAAGAGACAGCCGACTTACAATCTACTTTTAAACAGAAATAAATAGAAGAGCAGAAAATGTTTAGTATTCTGTCTTTCTCAGTCTTTACAGTACACCCAGCAGTGGTGAAGAAGACGAGGAAGAGCGCCGTTCTCTGACACCTCCCTGGACGACTGGACCTTTGACGTGTGGCACATACAGTGATGGACATTTGCTCTGCGCCTGCATGAGAAGATAAACAGTAACTCTCCATGGCAGGCGGCTTGAGAACGTGAGGATATACAAGCCGTTGTTCTTATACACACATGAACAAAGCAGCGTTTCCAACACTGTTAAATATCTGAGTCTTTAAATTATGAAACGAGATGGAGATAAAGCCACAAATAAGTATCCTCTATGCCCTCTTGGCATTTGATGTGTTTTTCTTCTATTGCACTGATTTGCTTAAGCTTGAGTGATTTCTACTCATATCCTACAGAAATGAAATGTGTACGGCTGATGTTGAGGGTTGTTTGAAATATTTCCAGTAAGGACACTTTCTATTGCTCCTCTCTCGGAGCTCTTTTCACCATGATGGGAATATGTGATGACCATGTAGGTTTGATAATAATTTCAATTGATATTGAGAGTAAAGTAATTGGTTTATTTAGTATGTAGCCGAGTAATAGGCCGGATAATGTGCAACAAGGCAGTCATTAATGAAAAAAGAACACCCTTCAGGCTGATCAACATCCCTCAGCGAATCCTTACTTACTTGCTCTACCATTGATGTAGACGTGTGTGTGTGTGTGTGTGTGTGTGTGTGTGTGTGTGTGTGTGTGTGTGTGCGTGTGTGCGTGTGTGCGTGTGTGCGTGTGTGTGTGTGTGTGTGTCAGGGACGCCGCCAGGGATTTTGGGTCCCATGAAAATATATCACATTGGGCCCCACCACCAGGCACAGGCCACTTTGTTTATAAATTACCTCGAGGGCCGTACCAAATGGTCTAGCGGTCCGTATACGGCCCGGGGGCTTTAATATAATAACATTAGTATTAATATCATAACCAAAATGTCGGT
>NW_011336353.1:0-6750 GCF_000735185.1 Notothenia coriiceps | reverse complement strand
CCCTGGGTAGGTAAGAATGGAGAAACCAGCTCCAGTGTTTGAAAATACACAACCGGAAAAAATATGCCCCTTCCTTCAGACTTCCTTACAGAGCCCCTCCTCCAACACACACAAACGCGCACATGACCAATGAGGGCACGATATAAGTTTGTGCACAGATGGAAGGCTGACAGGCAGGTAGGCCATCCAGTTATTTTAGCCGGGCCGGCTCAGATGATTGGTCATGCTTTTTACAGCGCCAAGGCTTCCACAGATGAAATGTTTGTATGTATTTATTGTCAAAGCATTTAATATATTCATTGCTATCGGGATGTTAAGAGCATTCCATGGAATATAACAAAAAGTGTTTCTGAAGTGAATTACCTACCCTACCTTTAAATGTGAGCTAAAAGAGCAGTGAAATGAAAAACCTCTGAATTTTCTGTAAAGATATTAACAGTAGTCTACTTAATGTCAGCTTAGTAAAAACAAAACATTAGCTAACAGAATAATTTCCACCACTCATGGACCACACCTTTTCTTGTGAAAAACTGGATGACATACTGTCGCCCTTTAGTCCCTCGCTCTTGTCTTTCTCTCCTTTCTCTCCTTTTCTTAGAGCCTGACTTTTTGAGTCGTTGAGACATCGTACAACACAAGTGTAGGCTAAGTACTAGACTAGCATCCCTCCTCACATGTTTTCACTCTCTGCAAGTGCCGGTGCCGCACCGCGTTTGGAGGCAGGACCAAACCAAGTAAATAGAAGGGGGTGTACAGAGGCTTTGGATAATTAACTTTTGGAAGAAAATAAGTTAAATTAATCGTAAGTTTAGTGAGGACTTTATCAATATAACGTTCTATTAATGTTCATTATTGAGAGTGATGAAAGGTTACTTACATTTTTTTTCTTAATGTTCTAAACATTTTTGGGCCCCCGTCAGTCCTTAGAATCATCGTCCTAACTTTTCACCCTCTTACGGCGCCCCTGTGTGTGTGTGTGTGTGTGTGTGTGTGTGTGTGTGTGTGTGTGTGTGTGTGTGTGCGTGCGTGCGCGTGTGCGTGCGTGCGTGCGCGCGCGCGTGCGTGCGTGTGCGTGTGTGTGTGTGTAAATGTTGATGCAATCGCTGTTCTTAATTGTAATGCTTAGGCTGCAGAGGCGTCTTGTTTAGTGTAATAACAGTTATCTTATTTGTCACTTTTGCTTGCTTTTGTAACCCATCTTTAACTTTGTATATATTTTAGAGGTAAATAAAATCCTCATTTCCCACCTCTACTTGCGGTCCCAGTTTTATCCCTCCATGTAGCTTTTCACTAGAACACATTGGTCTTCACTATAGATTACATCTGTCTTCACTATTGAACACAAAGGTTTATAAAACACATAACACACGTACATTTTCACTATACTGTAAAACTCAATACAACTAAAAACATGTTTTGAAACTTTTTGCATCAAGTAACAGTACTTTAATGTTTTAAGTTCAGTATAATCGTATTGATTGAGGACTATTTATTAGTATTATGAAGTGACAAACTTATTTAAGTTACAGAAACATTACTTATTAAGTTCTTTTAACAAGGTATTTTTGTTAACACAGTACAAATACAAATCAAGAATAGTTAACTTAAATATTTGTATTACCTTTAAATAAAGACATTTAGCTGTATAAACCCCACTATGAATTGAAAACGTAGCTTGAGTAATACTCAAAACTGAATATCAAGTACTTAAAACATTCTTTGAAACTGATTACATACATATACTTAAGTGACTGTTATTAAAAATCCCTAAGTTAAAAATTTGAGTAAGCATTAAAAAACATTATATCAGACAATTTAAATGCGAGTCACGGTTTTATTAAGAAACCAAAAACCATTTATCAAACAACAAACAAAAAAATATATTGTTTGGCAAATAATTCACTTTTAAATACCTTAAACAGTGCAAAGGCCTTGGGAAACAAACACGTGACAAACACAATGCTCATGGGCCATAAAGACCAAATAAACATAGAAATATCTAATATTATTTCACACATCTACAAACAAAAGTTTAAGCTGAACAGTAACACATTCAAACTTCAAGTTTAATATAAAGTACTCTGTTGTAAAATAAACAGACATATGTACAGTGCTCTGCGGTATGTGGTGCCTGTTAAAGGGCGACTTTGTTGTTCATAGAGTGAGATGACTGCACTGCCTAAAGGTCATTTTTAAGGCTCAACTTGGCCTCAGCTTCCGATCGTCCACGCCCATCAAGACCCTCTGGGTGAAGTCAAAGGTGGCCAAGTCTTTTGGGTAACTCAGGTCCATAGATCAGTGCATAAAGCAGGATGAATGCCTCAGCCAATTTGTGGAGCTTGATGATTCTGTTCCCCTTGAGCACCACAGCCATCCTCTCTGTGCAGCAGAGCGTGGGAATGGTTGACTTGGCACTGATCAAGAGGAGTCCAACTGCCATGTCATCAATGTCCGGTTCATCAGACTGCGCCACCTGGTGAGAAGAACAGAGAAATGTTAGCCATTACCCTAAAGGGCCTTAGCAATCTCCAAAATGTACATATTGAGATAATTGTGCATAATGTGGGCTTTAGGAAATGCCTCTTAGCATTGCACAACATCATTTAACAATTGAACAGGCAATACCTTATCACCTGAATCTCCTCATTGTGTTTTTTTAACAAATCACTTCTCAGAGGAGCGTGGCCAGTGGCAGCAGCTCATTAGAATTTAAAGCTACAGAATCAGCACTTTTGGAACAGGGCTGAAACAGAGGGGTTTATGACAACAGAAAAACAGTGGTTATGCTGACTTACAGGCCACAGCTTCAGAAATCTGGAGTCATCCTCATGCAGATAGACAGGGAGTGACTGGAGGACAGCAGCACGTCCAATATGGAGGTCACCTTGTACCTGTGGTGTGAGAAAAATATTCTTGCTTTACTTTGGATGCTAACAATAGACAACAATTTATATCAAACAAATATTTCTGACATTGTCAGGATCATAAAATGGTAGTCATAACCAAAAACTGCCTATTTGTCCTCTCTGTTGGCTGATTTGGAAGATTTAGGGCACCCTCGATCATTAGGGAAAGATGACCTATTTATTTGAACAATAATTGTCAACTGTAGAGATTATAATTTTCATCTTGTGCTCTCTTAATCCAATGGACGCAACATTAATATGGCCACTTTTTGGTTATTTCTGATGCATTCAGCATCCTCTATAACCCCCAAAACCACTCAAACATTGTCCAAATCGGCCACACCTTTATTACTATTGTCCACATAGGCTATAATGCCATTCATTCTAATTAACGCAACTAAGGCTTATTGTGCAAATTGCCCAACAAATGCAAGTTAGCATCCGGCAGTTTCCATGTACTGGGGACCTGTAGTATCATTATCATACAATTTTGGGGTACTCAACATTTCCAGGTTCACTATGCTGGCAAGTAGACTATTGTGGACTGAAGACAGCAGAGACAAACAGAACCGTGCCATGCTAAATCTGAGTAAACTTGCCCAAGTAAACATGAAAACGCGACACAAAATAATTAAATAGGTGTAATAAGTAAAATATGTTCACCTGTGACTCTATTTTCAGGGCAGGCCAGTGTTCCAGGATCTGGCCAACAGGTCGGCCATCATTGATGACCTCATCGTGCTGCAGGGCAACGGTAGTCTGCATTAACAATCAGAGGAAGGTTTTTGTCACTCATCTTAACTTCATCTACAATTTGGAGTCTCAATCGCTCGAGGCTTGTACCATCTTCACCCAATGAGAAATGATAGGCAAGAAATTCACTTCTGCCCTCTTTGGTCTTTTAAACCGCTAGCGATTTGTCAAATTGTCAATTTAGAAAAATCATTTGTGTATGATGTGTATTTATTTGACAAAATATTTATAAAATAAAAATAGTAAAAAAAGAACATTTTCTATTTTTAATTTGTATTCATCTGGCGACCCCCACTTTGGGAACCCCTGATCTGCTACTGAATTGGTATCACTCTCAGACTTTATAACTAGCAATACAGCCTTTAATGGAAGCTCCTCGATGTCTACAAGGGAACATAACCGCCCGTCAAAGTCTGGATCTTGGTATGATAAGTTGAAGTCAAAGTCTAGCTTAAACTTTTCTTTTATCATTGTTTTCAACTCATCCACAGATTCTGGACGTGAAGATAAAGTCATCTTCCTGACAATGTCCATTGAGTTCAGTTTGGCCACACAAAACTCAGGCAAATTGAGCATGATTTCAGTTTTGGATGAAAAACTGGATTGGTTTGGATTAAGTATCATTAACTTCCAATGATGATGTGTGAGAGGGGTTTACAGTTGAAACGGACGTCATCTCAGTTAAAACGGAAGTCGTTCCAATTTAACCGGAAGTAGTTGAGAAAAAACAAAAGCAGCAAGAATTTCATGTGTGTGAGAGTTTCAAATCTGTTTATGAAAGATTTTCACTAATGTTTTCAAATGATTCTGGTTTGAGTTGCGTGAGAATGTTTCACACGTGTATGTGAACGGCCCCTGATAATTAACTGAGCACTGAATACTTAAAAATCTGTTCATGCAGCTTGTGAAATTACTCCAAGTGTAACTAAAGTCAGATTTAAGTGTTATAATTCACATCATTAATCCAAATATGTAAAGTAACTACAGGAATAAAATAAATGTAGTGGTGTAAAAGTACATGATTTACCTCTGAATTGTAGTGGAGTAGAAGTACAAAGTAGCAAAACATTTAAATGCTCATAAAGTTCAAGTATCTGAACATTGCTTTTAAGTGCAGTACTTGAGTACATGCTAGTTACTTTACACCACTGACAATAGAACACAAAGGTTTCACTATAGAACTAACAGTTTGTCTCCAACATTAATGTAGCATGATTGGCAGGTGTTTTATTTAACTGGTCATTGAAATCATGCAATTGATTTTTTATGTATTAAAATGATTAAGCATTTGTAGATGTTAAAATAGCTTTGTATATAACCAAAAACATTTTATTCTGATTTAATCAAACCATATGACAGTACCTCCACAGCCCACTAGATGGTGCTCCAATGCCCACCATGTGCTGTTGGTTGTTGAGAAAAGCTGCGCTAAATAGGTCAGGATAGAGACAGGAAGTCACAGTTTGGTTTTTGATGTGATCGAAGTTGACGGTGAGCCAACCAGGTCAGGACCTTCAGATCCCCGGATTCCTGAATAGAAGATTTCAGAGCTGACACCTGATCTTTTTCCTTCCATAAAACATTGTTAAAATGTCTCCAAGCCCCAGACGCAAAGAACCTGGCCGTTTCTTAATGTCGAGTATACCTGCTGCAGAGCCACTATTTCAAGTATACTACCTTTAGGAGCTCATTTGGTATGTATCAGTTCAGAGTCATGCCATTTGGTCTCCAAGGGGCACCAGCAATATTCCAAAGACTGACGGACCATGTATTGAGGGATGTCTCTGACTTCTCTGCTGCATATTTGGATTATGTGGTTATTTTCAGCCAATCCTGGGATGAGCACAGGTACCATCTACA
Source organism: Notothenia coriiceps (assembly GCF_000735185.1). Classification (NCBI taxonomy): domain Eukaryota; kingdom Metazoa; phylum Chordata; class Actinopteri; order Perciformes; family Nototheniidae; genus Notothenia; species Notothenia coriiceps. The sequence goes on along the minus strand of NW_011336353.1, from coordinate 1,231 downwards.
ACAAGTCTTGCAGCGGATCAGAGCAGATGGTCTGACAATCAACCCAAACAAGTGTGCTATCGCTCAAAGAGAAGTGAAGCACCTGGGCTACGTCATCGGATTTGGGAAGATTAAGCCACAGCTAGGGAAAGTCAAGGCCATACAGTCGTTCCCTGTGCCCACTACCAAGAAGAAGATGAGAGGGTTTCTGGGGTTGGTCGGTTGGTACCGTAAGTTTGTTCCTCATTTTGCAGATAGGGCGGTTGTGTTGAATGACTTGACCAAAGCCTCTGCTCCCAACAAACTGAAATGGACCGATGAGTGTGACAAAGCTTTTAGAGACTTGAAAGATGCAGTCTGCGCTAACTCTGTCCTTCACACTCAAGACTTTGACAAGCCCTTCACCCTGCAAACCGACGCTTCTGGAGTGGGCCTAGGGGCAGTGCTGCTGCAGGAGGATGAGGGAGACTGGAGACCTGTTGTTTTCCTGAGTCGCAAGCTGCTGGATAGAGAGACTAGATACTCCACGGTTGAAAAGGAGTGTTTGACAATGAAGTGGGCCATTTACTCCCTCAGATATTATCTGCTGGGGCGGCCCTTCATTTTGGAAACAGATCACAGAGCTCTACAGTGGTTGCATCGCATGATAGATGCAAACATGTGCATCGCTGTATGGTACCTGGCACTGCAGCCGTATGACTTCACTGTTCGCTACAGGTCAGGGAAGACCAATATAGTGTCGGACTTTCTGTCCAGAGTGTCGCAGGAATGAGGTACTGTTCTCCTTCGGGAGAGGGAGGAGGAAATGTAACGAAGGTAACTTCGTTACTATGGACTGACGGCTTTGGGGGCCTTGTAATATTGCACATGTGGGTTTGCACTTTATATAACGACTTCCTTTTGCACAGTAATAATGTCACTCAGCACTTTAGTGAACAGTTTGCACTTTATTAGCGTGATTTGCACAGTACAGTTTGACATTGAATATTTGCACATTTTTATATAATTTATACTATTTATTGATGTAGTATTTATTAAAGATTAAACCGTATTAATTGGAATGTCGTCTGGCAGATGACTGTCGGGTCCTCGGCTCCACCTGAAAAGAGAGCGGAGTTATAGCGAGAGCGCCAAAAGTGTTTATGATTGTGTAAGATTGACAGCGGTTGAGATTAATCATTGTGTGCAGATGCTATGTTTTAGCGTGTATATGTCATGACATTAAGTTGCATTCATTGTAGAAGTGAACACT
>NW_011336352.1:0-5801 GCF_000735185.1 Notothenia coriiceps | reverse complement strand
GAGGGTTGAACTTTATATTGTCTAATGCAAGGGACTGCTAAAACAACTACATAGAGCTGAAGTCCCGCCCATCTACTTCCGACCAATGGGACCTTATTTCGGAAAAATAATGTATTGAAGTCAATGGGAGAGAGAAAGCTTATCTTTCGATCCCGTTTGAATTGTGCCACGAATTACACATATGATGTTTGTCAATCTTAAAAAATAATTTCCATGTCAAAAAAGTCACAGTTTGTCGTAAAACTGTTGAAATATAAGACTATTAAAAATACGCAACTAGAAAGACTACAAATCCCAGAATCCCGGTCCCGCATGCTGGCTCTTAAGGAACCGACTAACTCCCCTTGTGTGTGTGTACAGCTCTCAGCATGCCCAGACTTGGAGTGATTTTCACCTCTTTTAATACTTTTCGCCTCATTCTGAAAGAAAGAAGTGAAATGTGCCAACGTGACGGCCGTCTGGGTGTGTGGTGCGAGACGGGAGATGTAGTTCATTGAGCGCTTTCACACAAAGCAAAGTGTTACTTCACAGTTTTACGACACATTTTTATTTTTTTGACTTGCAAAATTATCTTTTAAATTGACAAACATCATAATGTGTAATTCGTGGCACAATTCAAACGGGATCGAAAGATAATCTTTCTCTCTCCATTGACCTCAATACATACTTTTTCAGAAATAATGTCCCATGGAGCTCCCCCGGAAAGGGAAGGACTTCGCCACTCTATACTCCAATTTAGAATACTCGATTCTGATTGGTCAATCCGGACATTTCAGAGGTTATTAATACTCGATAACACACCGCTGCTCAGCAAAATAATGACTGTTGCTAAGGAGGATCAAGGGAGAGAAGGAAATAGTTTAAAAGACAGAGTGTTGGACGTAAGGGAAATCATCATAAGTTTAGTTTGGCTTTTTATTAGCATTGTTTGCCTGTAAAAGGAACTGTGGAATTACAGTTATGTTTCGTATCCTGAATACCTTATCCCATCACATGTAATCTGTTACTCCCCAAACCTTGTCCTTTGTCTCTATCAGAGTTGTTGCTGTCCTTCCTCGCTGCCGTCATAACTCTCTCGCTCATTTCCCCTCTGCATCCCCATTATGAAAACGCTCTATAAATAAGTCGGAGAGAGAGAGAGATGGTCAAGTAGAACGTGGGAGGGGGGTGGAAGGATGGAGGGACGAACAGCAAGAGGCTGTAAGTGCTAAACTAGGCCAACGAGGGGTGAGGGAGGAGGGCGGGTATCATATCAAAGTCCTGAGAGTCGCTCTGAGCGCTTCTGCCGTCAATCACTTAATCAATTTCGACGTCAGTCAGTCAGTTGGTGTGCGTCTCGGGTGTGTGTGTGTGTGTGTGTCAGTCATCTCAGTCCAGACGGTTTGTCAGTCAGACGGAGTTGGCGTTGTTTCCTGCTTTCTGCCCTTCCTCTCTGAATCTAAGAGCTGAACATGCCTTCAGTTCTCAGGTGTGATGAAAGCAGTTAAGGTGTGCCTTTTGATCGGATAGAAGTAAGGAGATCCAACGTGTGTAAAAGAGTTCAAAAGAGATTATGGAGAGGACGTATTTTGTTCATTTTCAGCTTCATATTTGTATTTTGTGTCTCTACTTTAAAGAGTCCTCTCCTGCTCATGTTCAGGTGTATATCAGTATGTAGTGTCTCTACTTTAAAGAGTCCTCTCCTGCTGATGTTCAGGTGTATATCAGTATGTAGTGTCTCTACTTTAAAGAGTCCTCTCCTGCTGATGTTCAGGTGTATATCAGTATGTAGTGTCTCTACTTTAAAGAGTCCTCTCCTGCTGATGTTCAGGTGTATATCAGTATGTAGTGTCTCTACTTTAAAGAGTCCTCTCCTGCTGATGTTCAGGCTCTGTCTGAAACCAGAGCCCAGTCTGCTCTGATTGGTTAGCTGGACGGCTCTGTTGTGATTGGTCAACCGTTTAGAGATGTCCCGCCCCTTATCACCTACAATGTGTTGGAGCGCTAGCCAATAAGAGCCCGAGTTTTACATAGTGATGTCATCATGTTCTGGAAATTTGAGATTTTAGCCTTTGCAGACCATTTACACCCCAAAAAGCACTATAAGGCCTCTTTAAGTGTAGTCAAAAAACTGATTGAGGCCCTTCAGATTTTCCCCAGGAAGAATCCATATTAGACTTCCATTACAAAACCTAATATTGAATCCATTCACTTTACCCAAAGACCCCAAAAGTTAATATATATATATATATATATATAAGATACAATTCACCACACTCTCGTTTTCGCATTCCTGCCAATACTTCCTTCCTTCCTCCCCTCCTCCCCTCCTCCCCTCTCTCTCTCTCTCCCCTTGTCAGTACGCCAGCTCTGATCTGGAGGGAGAGTTTATATCCTCCATAATACATACCATAATGCTGCTTCAGAAGGTTCCACATTAATTATTGATCCACGCAGTAAACTATACGCCATCGCAACATGTATCTGTGTGTGTGCGTTTATGCACTATTTATGTGTGTCAAGTGTGACCTCTTCTCTCATCTGTGTGTGTGTGCTTCGTTCCTCCTACCCACAATGCCCCATTTCTGCGGACCGACAGTGATATGCACTGATTCATAGGATGCATGTAGTCCCTCAGCAATTCACTTTATTCAATCAATGTTGCATGGAGCGATTTAAACCTTCATCTCCTTCTCTCCATCTCCCCCACAATAAATAGTATTTTCTTTTCATTGTACACTATTTAATTGTACATTATATTCTTGGTTATCTTACATGCATATAGACTCATGCATTTATTTGGTCACTTAAAACATTCTCCTCCGCTAATAAAAACATACTCAGTTTCACGGTGCACCAACTTCAGCAACAACAACAACAACTTCAGCAACAACAACAACAAACACGTAACTTAAGATTTAAGGGCAGCTCTGATCGATGTTGACCGTAACTGTTATAGTCCTTAAACCCTACAGAGCCCATACCGTGTTCCTGTTAGTGTTTACTTCCTGTCTGTCTTCTTCCGGTGATTTCTCTGACGTCCAAGTCTTTTAACCTTTTTACTTCTCTCCCGTGATCCTGCTTAGCAACGGTCATTATTTTGCTTAGCAGCGGTGTGTTATCGAGTATTAATAACCTCTGAAATGTCCACTGAACTTTTTAAAGAACATCCATAACTTTCATCTGTTTGCAACTTATATATATAAATATTCCAACTACTTGTATATAGACTATTCTGCGCTATTTCTATTATATTTTATTTTATTTACTTGCACTATTATCTGTTTTATGGTGTTGCTCTGTTGGAGGGGCCTGTGACCTAAGCTTTTCATTGTCATATCTACACTGTAGCTATGCACACATGACAATAAAAGCCTTGACTCTTAAGAAAATCGTGAAAATTGACCAATCAGAATCGAGTATTCAACTTATTCAACTTTGTCTCCCTCTCTCTCCAGGTATTACTCTCCCACTCCTCCACCATGCCTGTTTACGGCTGCCGCACCCCTTCCTCACTTGGGGGTCGATCCAGTCCCTCCCCCCCCTCCTCCACCACGACAACCCCTTCAGTCGCCCAGCACCGAGAGAGGCACATCGGACCCTCCTCACCTCCTCCCCCGCCTCCATCGCTCCACCGGCCCCCCTCCCACTGCCTCTCTCTCCTCCTCCTGCTGCTCTGCCTCCTCCACCTGCCGCCGGCCTGCCAATCCCGGAGAGAGAAGGGAGGAGGAGGAGGGGGAGGAGGAGGAGGAGGAGGAGGGGGAGGAGGTGGTGGTGGCGGTCATTACGTGCCAATCCCCCAGCCCCCTCCCCACCACATGGCGCTGCCCAACATCCTGCGAGGCCTCAGCATAGCCGTGGTGCTCGTGGGGAACTCTAGCGAGATGGCGCTGGCTGGAGGGCGGGAAAAAGAAGACTTCCTCCACATGGCGCCCAACGTGGAGGTGCTGACGATGAACGAGACGGACCCCAAGAGCATCATCAAGAGCATCTGCGACCTGATGACGGAGCACTGGCTGCAGGGCGTGGTGTTCGGGGACGACACCGACCAGGAGGCCATCGCACAAATCCTCGACTTCATTTCGGCCCAGACGCACATCCCCATCCTGGGAGTCCGCGGGGGGTCGTCCATGATCATGGCTGCCAAGGTAAGACGGTCTTACTTTGAAAACGGCAGTGAAAAAACTGAAACGTTGACTTTAATGAAATGTATTATGTCAATATATTTCACATGACTGTATTAGGTATGTTGAAAGCAATGACAGTAACCGTTTATCAGGCGAAGAACCATATTTGGTCACTTCCGCACACACCAAACATGGCCTCCCCCCCGCGACTCAGTGAGGTCGAGAAGCAGCGGGTTTTCTCCTAGCCAATCAGCGAAGATGCCTCTACGCCACAGAGCGCGCCATTGGAGGCCTGAAACATGTTAGGGTTAGGGTTGACCCTGATATTGAAAAGGGGACAACTCTGCATTAAATCTGTACAAGATGTCATAAAAATATCCAATCTGCATTATGGGACACCTACAGAAAGGCAAACAAATCAATGTATAAATGGGGGGTTCAACACAATTCATAAAAAAAGTTATAAAAGGAGTGTCAAAAAAACACCTCACCATTTCAAGGTCTTTAAATTAAATGCTTAAATAAAGTGGGAAATGACAAAAAATGAAAAATATCCAGTATTAATATTATTGCTTTAACCTACAGTAATTCAAAATCTTTTGACATAATACATTTAATTAAAGTCAACGTTTCCGTTTTTTTATGGTTATGTAAAAAACAGTTGTCCTCCATTTACAGTAATTGTACCAGGAAGTGTGTGTGGGTGTTTAAAACGGACCTCGCTGTCATCAATCCTGGCTGTATCTGTCACTCACGGAGAGATGACGTCACTGCGCTGGGTTTTTTCCTTCAAAGAAAGATATTTTTAAAGACGACTGCTCGGCTTTAAGTGCTGTTCATTTTCTAAATGGTATCAGTGTTTTGGCATACGCTCTCTCTTTTTATTTTCTCCCTTGTTTTGTCTCAAATTAGTGGAGTTTAACGGGGTCTGCTTGTGAGGCTCAGCGGGGCTCTGCTTTGTGTTGACGGCCAAACAAAACCCTTTTACGGGTTCAGATTCACTAGAAAGTGCTTAAAAGCCAGACAATGTGCTTTAAACGTCCCCTGCGTATCTAAAACCTACTGCTTTGTCCTCTTAATGTCGGGTTCAATCAAAACAATGAGGTCTTTTTGACTACTTTTGCTGCAACAGAGGATTTCTCTTTTCATCCCCTACCGACATCCAGAGATGGCAAAAGTACACACATCCTTTACTCAAGTAGAAGTACAGATACTCGTGTTTAAAAATACTCTGGTGAAAGTAGAAGTACTGACTAAACTTCTTTACTCAAGTCAAAGTAAAGAGGCTTTGAAATGTCCTTCAGTAAAAAGTACCCATAACTAGCAGCTGCTTTAAAGAGTACCTGACCTCCCTTTATATTAATAGAAAAATAATGTCATTGTTAGCTAATGAATGTTTCCATGCTGAACAACGGCAACATGACAACGTTTTCATTGGTCCCTCTTCTTTAGAGAAGACCAGGAAATACACGGATCGTGTTCAAATCAATAGGCACAGACATACACACAGACAGACAGACAGACAGACAGACAGACAGACAGACAGACAGACAGACACTCAGACACACACACACACGGACATACACACAGACAGACAGACAGACAGACAGACAGACAGACACACACACAGACAGACAGATAGACGGACGGACAGACGGACGGACACACAGACAGACAGACAGACAGACAGACAGA
>NW_011336351.1:0-3505 GCF_000735185.1 Notothenia coriiceps | reverse complement strand
GGTCCCTCTTCTTTAGAGAAGAGCAGGAAATGATGGATACACGGATCGTGTTCAAATCAATAGGCACGCAATGACTCTAAATAATAATGATCACGCCACCAAACACACATTCAGACTAAAGGAACCAGCCGGTTTGGAAAATGTAAGAAGTAGAAAGTACAGGTATTTGAGTTCAACATGTAAGAAGTAGAAAGTACAGGTATTTGAGTTCAACATGTAAGAAGTAGAAAGTACAGGTATTTGAGTTCAACATGTAAGAAGTAGAAAGTACAGGTATTTGTGTTCAACATGTAAGAAGTAGAAAGTACAGGTATTTGTGTTCAACATGTAAGAAGTAGAAAGTACAGGTATTTGTGTTCAACATGTAAGAAGTAGAAAGTACAGGTATTTGTGTTCAAAATGTAAGAAGTAGAAAGTACAGGTATTTGTGTTCAAAATGTAAGAAGCCAAAGTAAAAAGTCGGCAGAAAAATAAGTAGTCGAGTAAAGTACTGAAATGTACTTAAGTACAGTAACGAAGTATTTGTACTCCACTACTTCCCACCTCTGGCAATATCCATGTCCCTCTGACAGTAAACAACCAGAGGGAGGAATATCACGGATATCTTTGTGGTCAAAAGATGGACAGATGCATGCATAGAAAGAAAAAGAGTTAACTTGCTGCTGTTTGTTTTGCAGGCTTTCCCAGGGAACAGTAATGCAGACAGTGTGGTGCAACATAAGCTCCAGCAGCCGGTTATCGGCCGCTACGTCCGCCTGACTCCGCTGGACTGGAACCCCAACGGACGCATCGGACTCAGACTGGAGACCTTCGGATGTCCTTACAGTCAGTCTGGGCTTTCTGTTTCAAATCCTTACAGTACGGCATGAACTGACAAGATTAGAGTAGAGTGGAAACCAACAAAAGCTTCACTATTCCTCTTCAAATTCTAGACACTTTTGAGCATGCTAATAGCTTACCAATCATCCTCTTCATTTATATATTTTAGTTCAAATGTAAAGTCTTGAATGACCTGCCCTTTTAGGATGATATCAAGCTTCATTGTGTTTGTGTATCCCACAATAATGAGAATTTAAACTTCACCAGGATAACCTAGTTCAAGTCAAGCATGGGTAACCGTTAGAAATCAGGGCAATCCAATAACAATGACATAGACAATATTGTATTGAAAATGATAATCCAAAACTTCTTGGCAATGTTTGTGTTGGTTTTTCATTTTCCTAAAGAATCTGTCAAGAAAGATGTGAGATTCAAATTGTAGTTAGGCATACAAAACAGGATTAGTTCACTAAGAAAAGTTAAGGGAACAATCCACGAGTAAGAGTCATCCAAATGTGTTAAAAATAATAAAATGAAATATCACATGTAGATACAGTAAGTATTCACACCCTTTGTTTTGACACTGATCATTGAGCTCAGGCGCATCCCGTTTCCACTGATCGTCCTTGAGATGTTTCTATAACTTGACTGGAGTCCACCTGTACAGTAGTAAATTCAATTGATTGGACATGACTTGGAAAGGAACACACCTGTCTATAGGAGGTCCCACAGTTGGCATATCAGAGCACAAACCATCAAAAACGTCTTTGCAATCTATGTGTTGGTTTTCTTTTTTCCTAAAGAATCTGTCAAGACAAATTTGAGATTCAAAGTGTAAATTAAAGATGTGCATATATATTCGATTCAAACACACCTCATATGTATACATTACACACACAACACTGACTGGAGATGGGTTAAGCAGGCAGCAGCTCAGATAGAGTAGGAATAATCTAAAGGAGTAAACAACAGTGAGCTTATTGCACCTGCAGGATGTGAGTTAAAAATGAGAAAACGGAGCGAGTTTTGTAAAAGACGTTCGGGCAGAGAGGACAACAGCTGCTGCTCCGACAGCTCTGGACCTCTTCGGCTGTCTGCCAGAGGAAACTTCATTACAGGAACACAGGCAGAAGTAATCTGTCTGAAAGAAGTCAAGCCGGTGTGAAAAGTTAATCAGTTCTTCTTGGTCCCCATAAAACTGGATTTCCACACACTTGTCATGCAAATCCAGCATTGCAGTTAGATAAAGAAATTAAATCCTGCTCAACTCTGTGGACAAAAGAAGTGTAAAATAAGAAATCTGCAAAAGTAAATTATGACATTTGTAAACCAGACAACAACAATTGAAAATAAATAGGATTAAAGACACACGAGGGGCTAAAATAGATGAATCATTGTTAGGAAATATTTGTGTTTTTTGGATAGCCTGGTTGGTGAAGAAAGCAAGTGGGTTGAAATGGGTTTAAATTGCTTGAATTTGAGGATAATGGCAAAACTTCTTTGTTGAATTCAGACGTTAAAGCGGAAGAGAACATTTTCCAGGTTGGACTTTTGAATCAGTGTTGGGGATTGTATTGTCTCCATCATCACTGTCAGCAATAAACGCTCAAAATGCACCAGTTGATGCAAATTGATGTATTTCCGTGATGCTTTCGACACGATAGGCGGGAGATTTGTAGCACATCGATGCTCAAAGCCATGATAGGCAAGGTTAGTGTATAATCTTCTTCAGAGTCATATGAGATATTTTCCCTGGTCTATAATCTGCTTCTCATATTCAGACACTATTAGCTCTGTGAAATAACAGCATTTTGTTCAGAGCTCAATCACTCAGCCCACTTTCTTATAGAAACTCTGGCAGTTAGTTGACGGCTCGGAGCAGAAACGAGAAAATCCAAAATGTTAAAAGCTATAATCTACAGTACACTACACTTGAGAACCGAATAATAACAAACAGAAATCCTGCTCGAAGTATAGAAGTTGACATTGATTGTTTTCAGAACTACCATTAGTAACTATTGAATAATACAGTAGAAGCATACAAAACAGGATCAGCTCACTAAGAAAAGTCAAGGGAGAAATCCACAAGTAAGAGACGTCCGACTACCATAGAACGAAAAGTGATTATAATTATATTTATATGTGCAAGTGCAAATCTTATGTACATACAGTGCATTTTCAAAGTCAACTTTATCAAAGTCAACTTTATTGGCAATCTTTCAGTTTGTGTGTACAGACGGAGAGATCGAAATACCGTTTTCCACAATCTCGAATATAAAAATTTAAATGTGTATAAAATATGTATATTCTCTCATTATTTAGACATTTCAGTCAGACAACTCACGTGTTTCTTAATATGTTTATTATAATCAGCATATAGTTTGAGTTTGGCGTCTAGGCTCGGGCCTCATCACTCCACAGATTTACAAAGAACATTGAGTGATGATTAGATAACTATCCCCCGAGCCTACAGGTGGATGCTGAGGTGGAGCTGGGGTGGAAGCTGGGGTGGAAGCTGGGGTGGAAGCTGAGGTGGAAGCTGGGTGGAACTGGGGTGGAGCTGGGGGGGAAGCTGGGGTGGAGCAGGGGTGGAAGCTGGGGTGGAAGCTGGGGTGGAAGCTGAGGTGGAAGCTGGGGGTGGAAGCTGGGGGGGAGCTGGGCTGGAAGCTGAGGGTGGAAGCTGGGG
>NW_011336350.1:12339-21790 GCF_000735185.1 Notothenia coriiceps | reverse complement strand
GGGGGGTGCTTCCTCACTTCTAAAAGACTTCACTTTTTTTACAAAAGCTTTTGGATCTTAATTAAGGCAGATAAAAGTCCAAACAAAGTTCAGAGTCACAAGAGCAGCTTGTTAATAAAGTATGTATTTCAAGCCAGTAACGACCTTGCTCTTTACTTGATTCTGATTCATCAAATAAATTCATCATTTGGCACAAAATATTGATTAAAATTGATTTGATTGATTATAACGTATATTTTTATTATTATAATAAACCTGTTTATTTCACTGTTTATGGATTATTAAAGAGTCAAAAGGAACCTTGTTATGTTTTGTAATAATGATAGTGCAATACTAGAAGAGCGATTATTTTGGAATATAAAAATAAAGACATTAATTCCTATTGGCAAAATTACGTCTTAGCCTCTCAAATATTGGGATGTCATGCTTTTCTCTGTTTTATGCAAACATTAAAACTAAATATCTGCAGCATAACCTATGATGAAAATGTGGCCCTAGCTTTCAGCAGTATAAAGAGTTAAACTAGGAAATGTTCCGTCTCTGTGTTCCTCCACCTCATGCAGCTGTCATTTGCATGTATTTAAATCACGCAGAGACAATTTACCTTTGACAGTGAGCACTCCACTCCAACTCGTCTCTCCACTGGAGCTGGAAGCCAGGCAGGTGTACACCCCAGAGTCCGTTTCCTGGCAACAGTAAAACGTGTATCATTAGTTTAGAGTGTGTGTGTGTGTGTGTGTGTGTGTGTGTGTGCGTGCGTGCGTGCGTGCGTGCGTGTGTGAGCCCTTGATACTATGTTAATGTGCCCATTAGCAGTGATTGAGACTGAATGTCATATCTCTCAGAGCAGAATGTTTGTACTGTGAGGGAAGTTGGCAGAGCAGAGAGCGGTTATTCATCTGAAGCCACCAGTTGACTTCTCACACTTTCACATCAAAGTCAAATTGGCTCTTTAGTATCAGTTTAGAGCAGATCGTAGCTCTGATTTATGCCAATATATGTAGAAATGCATCTATAAAATAACAGTAGTCACCTTTAGTCTTTCTGAATGTTTTATTATGATACAAAGTAAAAGTAAGTCAGAAAGATGCATGGTTTGATGAGGTGTTACAAGAAACTTCTCAACCTTGCAGTTATGGAAATCACAGATTGAATCCCTGTGTGTTGCTTACAGTACGGACAGCATTACTAATGTATGGACAATTATACTATCTTATTTCTGCCAATATTTCTAAATAAAATGCAGCATTCAGCCAATAAATTGGATATGTTTATCTGAATCTGTTCATGGTTAATTTGTGGTAGTAAAAACAGCTTCTCTCAGGAATCCAACAGTTCATTGCACATGAATATTCACACTCATTAAGCATACCTTATCATCTGTTTGAATTAACAGCTTTTACATTGGACATTTTGTCAATTGCAGTTATTTCATTTTTTATCATGAATAATAAACTCTCAACGGACCAATTTGAAGTGAAAGCTAAAGTCAAGCTGGTGGCTTTTATGTTCCTCGTCTAATTCCTACACGGCACAGGAGGAGAGTTGAAGGAAGGATCAAAGGACAGCATTTTAATGAGCGGCTCGAGGTCTAGGGGCGTCTGAGGCGCCACTCTTTCTGCTGCGCGGCTACTTAGCATTCTGGACAGGCTATGAGCAGATGTAATTAAGAGGTGTGTGATGGATGTGCCTGTGTGTGTGCACATGTGAATGCTGGCTATCAAATGTTTGGGGAGGCAAGCCAAAAGCTAGACGGGCTGTGAAATTGCCTACAACAGAGGGAGCTGTTGGGGGTCTCTACACGGGGGAATGTGACACTGAGGGGGGAACAACTTTGCTTCACTGACGCATTTCTCTATTTCCTGTCCTTATTTCCTTACTTACTCTTTTGTTCTTTCTTACTTTTCTTTCATTGTTAATTTAAGATGTGGAATGGTCCGTACATTTCAAAGGGCATTAGAAGACAAAGGCCACCAGGAGATTGTCAAGTGATTTGCAGTCTAATTACTACAGGTGTGAAAACAAACTGTAGCACTAAAGAAATGACTCAATGCATGCTTAGTATGGGTTGTCCGCTTTTTTCTTGGGATGGGAATGTTTTTATTGAGCGGGTTCAAAAACACTACAACACCATGCGAGCAAAGTGGGTGCAGATGCTACCAGGGACATGCTAATGTTAATACCTGGTGAACATCGCAACAACAAATACAATCAAATGATAAAAACAGCTGTGCAATGGTTTTGTGTCTTGATAAACCTTCATCTGTTACTGTATTACTATTCGCCATCACCAAAGCATTTATGTCAACACAGCGCTGATTTCAGTCTGTTGCCAAGAGTAGCGGCAAACAAACGTAGCAATGCACCAGCAAGATAAATCAATAGAACATGTTGGGTTGGTTTCAGAGATACAATGGGTTGGCTGAGAAATCTTATGTGCAGTGTTCAGTGTCTCCTGCCTGCAGCACCTCTTTTCACCCTCTGTCTGAAACCAGAGCCCAGTCTGCTCTGATTGGTTAGCTGGCCGGCTCTGCAGAGTACCAAGGGCAGCCATGCATGCCAACTACTGATTGCCCTTATGCACCAAAACAGATAGCAGTGAAGAAGAAAAACACGGCAGGAGGTTTCCAACATTCACATATTAAGGCTTTATGAGATTTGGAATGCATTCAGATGTACTTAGGTATTCATTCACTGCGACTGGGTGTGAAACAGAAGCATATTTGTTTACAATATAAACTGTAAAAAGATTGTAAAACTAGTTGAATGATAAATCGAGCTCCATTTCCAGTACATTGTGAAGGCAAAGAGACAGACAGTATTTAATGTTAACTGCACCTGCGAGGACAGCTGGCTCTCTAGATAGTTCTTCTGTGACACTGTGTGTGTGTGTGTGCGTGCGTGCGTGCGTGCGTGCGTGCGTGCGTGCGTGCGTGCGTGCGTGCGTGTGTGTGTGCGTGCGTGCGTGCGTGTGTGGCAGTATAGGTGTGTGTGGGAGTGTTATGTAGAATCTCAATTAGTTTTTCATCTGTTCTGCTGCAAAGCTTCAGCTCTCTGTAGAGTATTCATTCACATGCAGACCGATCCACCCAAAACACAATCAGCCTTCCCTTATTCACTTATTCTGCCAACACTGCCCATTTGACTCCCAGTCACCTGATACATTATGCAGAGGATGTGCGATCCTGACCAATGCCTCGCTGAGCGAGTTCACGTGCGCGTCTGGGCCCTCATCAGTAACGCTGACAGAGGAATTACTCAGGCCTAAGTGGCTTGTCAGAGCGTCCTGCAGGCGGGGACAGGTGACTCTCTCCGGCCCCTCCTCTCATTCTATAGGCTCTGACCTTTGGTTGACCTGTGGGGGCCGGCTGATGCTTCGTTTGTCTGAGGGGGTAAAAAGCGGGTCCCCAGATGGTGGCGTTTGATCGGTAGATGGGGAATCAGCTCAGAGGGCGGGTGGGGTAAACAGCCGGGACACCTGACTATTAATCAAGGCCGGCACACCATGGAGAAGGGAGGGAGAGAGGAGAGCAGGAGGGAGGGAGAGAGGAGAGCAGGAGGGAGGGAGAGAGGGGAGCAGGAGGGAGGGAGAGAGCAGGAGAGAGGAGAGCAGGAGGGAGGGAGAGAGCAGGAGAGGAGAGCAGGAGGGAGGGAGAGAGCAGGAGGGAGGGAGAGAGCAGGAGGGAGGGAGAGAGGGGAGCAGGGGAGAGGGTTCCACATTCAAATGGAATATGAGCTATTCATCATAGATTGATTATATCTCATCTGGGACAGCACTCACACGTCCTGTGCCAGTCAGGCAGCTGAGCTTTGGAGTCCATGTCCACCACCTGCTAAGTACAGGACGTCAGCCTTCTGCACGAAGGCGCACAGAAGGTGGATAATGATGTCAGGTCTGTGTTTAGGAGGATGCAGAAGGAAATGTGATTACAGACTATAACGCGTGTACAATGGGATTTAAAGTCAACACATGAACTCCATTTCCTACTCCAACCTGATTAGCACCATGATTCTTTTGTCCACATAGTCCTCCTCACACTGCTCAGGCTGTGTTTGGGGGTCCTCTGTGTGCCCCTGCCCCCCCAAGAGTTCATTGTTGTACTTGCCATACCCCCACACTCTAGACCCACATGAAGAAGTTAGCAGAACGGCAGCACAAACATCACACACTTCCCGTCTGTCCAGGGCGTCTTGGCAGTGAGGGATGCAGTGTGTGTGTGTGTGTGTGTGTGTGTGTGTGTGTGTGTGTGTGTGTGTGTGTGTGTGTGTGTGTGTGTGTGTGTGTGGCAGAGATCCCAGGGTAATGGCATCTCTTCGGTGCCAGGGTACAAGGAACAAACACACCATCTGTCCCCCTCCAGACGCCCTGATGAAATCTACTTATTTATATTGATTATATCAGGGGGTTAAATGTGTTTTATGAATGCTGTTTTCCTAAGACTGTGCTCAAAATGAGTGTTTGTGTTCCACACTCGTTTTCGCATGAATTTGTTCAGAGCAGAGCTAACATTATGGCTGTTAGGGGATTTAAATGTGTCTAAATCAAACATATTGGTAAATTAATGAAAGGTATTTTACGTTGCGAAAAGCCTGCATCCACTATAATAAGGTGATGACGGTCATATTACAAAACATGAAGTCCTGCTTTTTAAGGACGTTTCCAGTGTATTACTTTTTGTATTTTGTATTTCTGGCATCAGTTGTACACAAGTTAAGAGCTCGCATCTCAAACCGTGGAGAGCACAAGCTCCTCGATGTTTAGACCGTCCGCCTTTGTTTTTCTCTCTCGCAGATTTATTCTTATCGATGTCGCCACGTTGGAAGATCTCAGCAGTTAACTCATTGTGTAGAATATTAAAGAGGCTTATTATGCTTTCGTGGGTTCTCCCCCTCCTGTAGTGTTCTATAGGCTTTTGTAAATGGACTGCAAAGGCTAAAATCCCTGAGTTCCCTCCAGAGGGAGTTTCTGTTTCATGCTTACACGCCAAGTTATACTCACTACAGCTCATGGTAGATGCAGAGAGATGGTGTAGCTGTGGGACTCCGTTCCTTTTTAAAGGGTGTAACCTCTAACCGCCGACAAGCCAGAAAGTGAATGGCACAGAACAACATCTCAAATAAATTCTTCATGTTGTGATCTAATCTCTGAAATCCAAAGCCATAAATACTAATGTTGTTACGTGTGCTGTAAAACAATAAGATCAAACACTGAGGTTCACTGTGAAGCATCTGATCAAACAGAGCCAAAGTCTGCAGAGACCTTCAGGAGAAAGTTGGACAACTTAAAATGAGTTCCAAAGCAAACACTTCCAAGATGGAGCATTTACTGTCAGCGCACTCCCTTTTATTCCTACATGACATGAATGCAGCATAAAGAGTTCTCCAGGCGTCTGTCTCCCCCGTCCTCCCCTCTCTCTCTCAGCCTCCCGCTCCTGCCTCTCCCTCATTCAGTCAGTCCTCACTACCACTGATGTATCGAGGATTTAATTACAACTCTCAGCGATCGTTAATCATTAAGAACCCACAATCAATGAATGTGTGCGCCTCCTCTCGTCTGGCAGAGGCAGCAGTGACCTCAGGTGCTGTTTCATACCCAGGAGGGAATTCTGTGCAGAATGGATTTCATTAGCATGGAGTAAGACGATGCTAACGACTGCTAATGGCCTCGCGCTCTCATTATCATGGTGATCACGCCTCGCAGATGTGTTTTCGCTACATTCTCCTCCTCTCATAAAAAGTCATCATCTGAGCCAACGGTAAAAATGTCCTCCATTTAAGTGCTCCGTACTTTCCATGTAATTAAAACGTGTCTTTTATCACGTATCATGTTGATCTTGCAGGAACTGCATCATGTTTAATATGCAAATACTAAGAGATGAAAATCAAGAATTCATTTGAATGAGTAATGGTGATGTGATGGAATGACACGTGATAAATATACACTGAATGAAAATGAGTTGAAGGTCACCACGTGTGTGTGTGTGTGTGTGTGTGTGTGTGTGTGTGTGTGTGTGTGTGTGTGTGTGTGTGTGTGTGTGTGAGAGAGAGAGTGTGTGTGTGTGTGTGTGTGTGTGTGTGTGTGTGTGTGTGTGTGTGTGTGTGTGTGTGTGTGTGTGTGTGTGTGTGTGTGTGTGTGTGTGTGTGTGTGTGTGTGTGTGTGTGTGTGTGTGTGTGTGTGTGTGTGTGTGTGTGTGTGTGTGTGTGTGTGTGTGTGTGTGTGTGTGTGTGTGTGTGTGAGTGAGTGAGAGAGAGAGAGAGAGAGAGTGTGTGTGTGTGTGTGTGTGTGTGTGTGTGTGTGTGTGTGTGTGTGTGTGTGTGTGTGTGTGTACATGATGAGTGTGTGTGTGTGTGTGTGTGTGTGTGTGTGTGTGTGTGTGTGACAGAAATGACAAAATTACAATGTTGTCAGTTTTTCATTAGTCTGGGGTTACATTCATAAGTACATGTATGATTTGAATGGTTGTAGTTTCTGTTCATGTACCTGCAGGTTTGTGATTTGGAAGGTGCCGTTCTCCATCAGGCTGATGCGCCCGTCGTTACCCAGGATCCTCTGGCCGTCTTTCTCCCATTGGATGCTGGGCATGGGGTTGCCCATGATGTGGCAGTGCAGTTGGGCGGAGGAGCCGGGAGCTAAGGTGTGGTTAGCCGGTCCCTGGCGGATGATGGGGGGGACCCGGTCTGAAGGGGCTGCAGGGGCGAGAACCAAGTCTGTTAGTTTGACACACAGATCCATAACTGAACTCCTCTGGTGTCATCAGAGAAACCAGACTCTCACAGAATAGTGGTGGTCAAAATAAAAATGCATCATGTATGTTCCACACTGTGTGATGGGAGTGCTGTCTGGACTAAAAAGTATATATATATATATATATATATATATATATATTTACTGTATATACACTAAGATACACAGTTCATTACCCAATTATAAAAAAGCCAATCATTTGATGATCGTTAAGGACTTTCCCTTTAAATGTATGTTGATACTTAGTTTTTGTCAATTAAATACGTCCCGCTTATATAAAAGGAATGTCCAAAACAGGCAGGGCACTCAGAGAGAAGACTTTGCAGACGTTAAAAGTTCTTTAGCTAATATTAGGAAGCTGCAAACTGTTGATAGAGATGTTGGCCTAAACTAAATCCACAACAACATTTTTCAATTACTGTCATTTTCCCTTAATTACATTTTCTTAAAGCCACATGTGCAATGAAGACATATTAATGCTAGCTGCACCATGCACTGGAACAGGATGTGTAATGCCCACTGAAGCACATCTCTATTGATGTGCAGATAGCATTGCTGCTGGTACAGCCACTAACAAATGGCCTATTCATAAAGGCCTGCTTTCACTTCTACGCCTGCAGCCTTCCCAGACATCACAAAGACACTCATGGACATATAAGGCTGCGTTCCATGTCTGTTTGACTGGAAGTCCAACTGTAAGTGTATACAGTGTGGTATGAATGAGTTATGCTTCATTTAGAACCATGCTCATTCAGAATGTGCATGGAGGTGAGGATGTTTGTAACTACAGGTTTTCTTTCCTCTCCTCCTAACAACAGAAGCCCTCTCCAGGCCATGACTGAGCAGAAATACACTTTACTTTCACTACTGTTTGACATTTGAGACATGGAGCAGACCCTCATCTGTATTCTGTGCTGCGTCCATGGGCTAACTGAAGCTAACTGAGAGTGTGAAACGTTAATACAGGAGATAGTGCAGATAGAGCCGAACAAAACCCCTTCACTCCCTGAGAGGGGGGCATGCAGGGGGGGCAGCATATGTTGAGGGGTTATTTGCATATTAGTTGTCCCTTTTGATCACATCACATGCAGTAAGGACTTCTGCTGTTTGCTAATTTAGGGTATAAGATTGTCATTAGAGATGGATTTGAAGGAAGGGTTTTTCAATCTATTTTGCTGCACACAAAAAACTTTGTTCATCAGGGGATGTTTTCAAACTTCTTCCTTTGGCTCAATAATCAATCATACATATTTAACTAGTCAAATGAGCTGCAGTAGCATATTATGCTAATTATGTAAATGGTTCTATTGATTCAAGTTTTGAATGCAATTGTCAATAATGTCCATCTTGATGTGTCATTTAGCTCAGTACTGTCTGTGTGAAATCAATGCAAACAGAGGACAGAAGACCCCCCCTCCCCCAGCCTCCACTCACCACTCTCCACCTCCAGCAGGGCTTTGGTCAGGATGCTGCCGGCCACGCTGATGGCCTGGCAGATGTAATATCCGGAGTCTTCCACCTGCACGTTGCTGAGGGTGAGCTCTCCGCTCAGAGACACGGAGAAACGCCCGGACTGAGACGGCTCCTGGATGGGGAACAGCAAGATCTGCAAGAGAACATTAACAAGATTAGTCTTCGTTTTTTGGGAAATTGACTTTGCAAATTGATATAAATGTGATGTATATTAAAGTATTGACCATTGACTTGTGTTTACTTGTGGCATTGTTTTCTTCCAAATAACATTAACGTACAGATATTACTTTTAGTGCTTTTGTCCAGTAAGCTGGTGCCAAGGTCACTCACACACACACACACACACACACACAACCACACACTCATACACACCTCATTTTCCCATCATCCACACAGGGTATTGATCACCAAACAGTGAGACTGCTTGACATTTCAGTCAAGAGCTTTAGTAATAATATATTTCTATCTTTGTTTATTGGTCTATTTAACTGGAATAGTTAGTCCTTGGACACATGTTTCAAAGTCACCCTAAATAATAATTATAATGTAAAAAAAATGAACAAGACAATAAAATGATGAAATCACTCAACAGAGGCAAATACAGGACATGCCATTTGAATACCAACGCACACAATCTTAATTGAGCGTGGCTCTCTTTAATGTTTAAGCATACAATACTTGTGTTAGCTTGTGTTTGGTTAGAAGACATTTGAAAATAAAGATGTGATGTGAATACAATGAGGATAGCTGGTAACACTGTTTGAATGCAGTGTCGAGAAGGTGAACTACGGCCTCGTTCAAATGGCAGACCTTGAAACGTTATCTCTGTATGCAAAATAATATGTGTGTCCTAAAACTCAGAAATCACTAGAATATGCACCCAACATAAATCAGATCAAGACGGGGAACAGTTACTAAGAGTGTAAAAATAAAAAGAATCAAGAAAGCAAATGATGTGTTATATTTGTACATCTACTGTACATCAAGCTTTATTCAGTGCAGTCACCAATAGTGTTTTGTTTCCATCTTCATCCCTGATCTTCTCTTCTTTTGCATGTGTCAAATAAACATGTCTTTACTGGGTTTTTCACTAAAATGCATGCAGCTAACATTCCATACATGCGGCCCACCTACTTCCTCTCCTCCTCTTCCTCCATGCTTCCTCCTCTTTATCTCTCTCCTCCACTCTTGTTCTCCCACACACATTCTGTAGGCTTCCAATCGCACCCCCCC
>NW_011336350.1:9355-12326 GCF_000735185.1 Notothenia coriiceps | reverse complement strand
CGCCCCCCCCCCCCCCCTCTAATCTGTACCTGGGAGCCATGCTACAGGCACCCCCGCACTCCCATCAGGCCTTTCAGTGCATTCCAAAAGGCTGCACTGCTTATCACACACTCGCCTTTCTCACACTCATACTTATATCATACGCATGAACAAAGCCCACACACACACACACACACACACACACACACACACACACACACACACACACACACACACACACACACACACACACACACACACACACACACACACACACAGTTTGGTGAGTAATACCCTGTGTGGATGATGGGAAAATGAGGTGTGTATGAGTGTGTGGTTGTGTGTGTGTGAGTCACCCTGGCACTGATATAAAAAAGGATAATAGAGAGGAATATAAAAGTGAGAGAGATGCAGTCCTCTGTAAAGAGCGGGATGTGCTGAAAACTAGACTAAACTAGTGTCATATGGCTACTGGCTACTGTTTTTATTCATTTGTATTAATATCATTGTTCTGTGTTAGTTTCACAATGATCTCATTCAGGCTTATCTGATTGGAAATACCTTCACAAATCTTATGAAATAAGTTAATACTTTTTTTGGACTTTTGATTAATATAAAGTGATTTAGAAGTCATATAAATTTGCCATACTATCAGGAATCAGAGTTTTGAAGAACAATGCAGTTTCTATTTATGAATATTGTTATGAATTCTTTGTCAGTGATGACATTGAACTGCACTCCAGAAGCTGAGCAAAAAGAGTCTCGATTCAAATATTATCATGATAGATATATTGTGTATATGATAATTGTTAATTCATTTGTCATTACTTCACATTACAGTGCAAAGGGAGCACCTCGCCTGAATTGAACATTCAGCTTTTAAAATCGATCCGAACTGGTTCTGAAATGTGTTGTTGTCCGATGCAAACTTTATATACTTCACATCAGAAACTGGAGGTGGTTACTTAGATATATTTGCAACCAGAGATACATCTAAAAGCGTAGGCTTGTGTCTAACGTTGGATGTGTGTGACGGAAACATAAAATAATAATATATTCACCATGATACACACTGCAGTTTAGACAAATCATATCCTGTACTAGCAGTGAGCGTAGGCTTGTGTCTAACGTTGGATGTGTGTGACACCAGATGTAAGACTGGACTGTTTATAATAATGTGTTTTCTGAAGCTTCATACGAGGGTCACTGTCGTCTCTTGATCACGTTGGTGAAGTTAGGTTAAAACCCCCACAAGGGTTATTATTTACTACACTGTGAAAACACAAATTGAAAACCTGAATCTAATCCATTAAAGTAAAACATATAACATAGACCTAGTATATTCCTGTGTTGTGGACTGTTTGTGTCGTGAGTTCTGTGATGAGGAGGGGTCTCACCTGGCTGCCTTCTTTCTGCCAGAACACGGCTGGCGGAGGGTTTCCTTTGGTGCCGCAGAGGAAGGTTACGGTGCGACCTGGAGCTGTGATCTGGTCCCGGGGCCGAACCACAATCTGAGGGGGCACTGCAACACAAAGAACAGACAGAGATTACTATTAGGGCATAGTCAACTTAATAAATGAGGATACAGCATTATTATTGAAACACTGTCCATCACACAGTTGCATAAAGTCTGTTATGGCTGTGAACGGTTTGTTTAAAAAAATGTTGCTTGATAGTGAAAGATAATCAACACGGATACAAACAGGTACATTCTTTTTTAATTCCATCAAACTACCCTCCGAACAGAAACAAATACAATACTGCAATAAAGCACTAACTACATTTTAAGTTTCTCTTTTACTATAAAATGAGTACCGTTGGAGTGGTGTTGTTCCCACCTAAGAGTGGGAGAGACTCAGACATTAGAGAAACCAGGGACTACAAGGAGTTCCTCGAGGTGCAAAAAAGAGGTCACACGCGGTTCAGGAAGTATGGGACACTTGCAGGGCTGAATGTCATTTCTGAAACATTTACTGTAATGCTCTAAGTTTAAAAAATGTTCCATCTCTCCAAACTAGTTTAAAATATTTGAAAACATATAGCAAGTTAAAGACACGTGTGAAGATGAGCTGCTAACTGCACAATATAACAAGAGACAGACGGAGCACTGACGAGGGGACACAACTGGTAAGAGAAACCCAGTTGCATTTGGAAATTGTTACATCATGGATATGTTTTTAACATAATAAGTGAACAAACAACACTCAGCTTGTCCAATCTGGAGCTCTGAAGAAACAAAAACTATTTGGCGTAAAAAGGCTGTCTCTGGAGGCTGGGGCTACAACCCAGATCATCTATGACCTCACTCTGCTAGGCTCTGAATGATGGTACCCACTGAAGACGCTCATGGTGATGGTCACCTTTATGATCCCAGGCAGCAGCCAATCAGATGTCTTTGAGCATAGATAGAGGGCAGGAGGGGAGGTCAGACACACACACACACACACACACACACACACACACACACACACACACACACACACACACACACACACACACACATTATTATTTTATTTTTTTCCCTTTGCTCTCTTACATCTGTGTCCACATAACTAACACAGGAGCGTGACTGTAGTTAACTTTTAATTGCTGTGGAATACATTTCATTATGTGCTTGGAATAAGGTTGTAGAATATTCAAATGTTGACATTATGATAACGTTGCCTGCGTGGGGTTAAGTCACATAAGTCAATAAAAGGTGAACTCAGGGCTGTTTAAAGGGACAGTATACTGTGAGTAAATGCTCATCGAATTATATATGATTTGATTTGACCATATAACATAAACACACAAGTTCATGAAATCATTTCCAAGTGTTCAATCATTTTAGTCATTGTACAATGCAATAACACATTAGCATGCAGCTCCAAATCACAAGCTATTATCATCTTCAAATGCTTATCTGGAAAAAAAACCTTGATCTCTATAACGTAATATTGAGTATGAAAACTGGTACAGCATTAAAGGAACGTTATTTTTTCAACGGGGGGGG
>NW_011336350.1:0-9338 GCF_000735185.1 Notothenia coriiceps | reverse complement strand
AGCATGGATAAATGTTCATAAAATACATCCATTGTTTGTTCTATATGCTTCTTGAAATCCTAGTTCTTTTTACGGAAAGAGAGGGGTTTTAGGTTGCCATAAGGCTGTTGACGTTCTTATTATAGGCTACATCCATTGGTTGGTTTTGTGGCGCATTTGTAACGCTGTGCCAACTTGGGCAAGCACGCAGGCAAACTTGAGGAGCGCACACAGGGTGGAGAGATGGAATGAGGTTGAGCGATGGAGAGGAAGGGAGATAGAGAGATTGAGCGAGGCAGAGAGCGTGTGCAGCGGTCTGCTTAACAGAGCAGTTTGTGAGAGAGCCAGCTTGAGAGTCAATTTCTCTTCAAAATATAATTGATTGCCAGCCTCCCTTGTCCCTGGCTGGCTTGCTAGCTCGTTGGTAACGTAACTGATATCTTCTAATGTGCCTGCATCTGGCGCTGAGTTGCCATATTCCTTTCGTGAACCACTTCCTGATATCCATTGTTGCAGATAAATATAAATGGTAATAGCCAAACTAATCTAGCAAGAGTAAACTGACAGGCTGCTGTGCCGCATCTCACTGAAAAACCCACACGACTCAACCCAGCGAAAAAACCAGCCTCGCGCGCCTTTCATTCACAATTTCATAGCAAAATAAAAAAATGATATTAAACCAATCTTTCAACATAGCTTAAAACAAGAATACATATTAGGACAAAGCCCTACAAATAACAACAATACACATAGGCCTAACAATAAAACAATTAATATGTTGTATTCAGCCCTGATTAAAACAGCGGGCCCAAATCCTGTATGGGCGGGCCCAAATCCTGGATGGGCGGGCCCGGCCCCATGGGGCCCGCCCATGACGCCGTGTCTGACACACACACACCTTTGATTTTGATTGATTGTGTTGCAAGTGACAGGCCTTCATCCACAGAGGGGGGGGATGCATAATGATGCCCTCCACCAGTCCTAATTGATTTCTCATCAGCCCACCTGATCTCCAGCTGCTCTTTCATTCTCCGTCTCAATTAGCATTCAGAGAAACCAGAGAAAGAGAAAGTCAGAGAGGTGGAAGACCCTCCCAAACTATACAAAATTAACAGTAAGAAAAATGACAGGTTCACAGTTGTGTTGGGATCAAACGAAACATAACTCTGGTTCAATGGATCCACCAGAAGCAATTATATTTGAAAATGCTTGATTAGCTCAAGAGAGACCAATTGTCTTACAGGCTATGAGATGAATTGATTGTTAAAGGGGGAAACGCAGCAGGGGAATCAGGATAAACAGACAGAAGTAAAGTGTTCAATCAAAAATGTAAAAAATAAAAAACAATTATAAATGTCCCAACACTTTTTAAGGTTGAAATACTTTAATATGCTATTTATGTCACTTTTACTTAAATTGCTGACACTCATTTCTTTGGCATGGTTGTGTACCTATTTGTCTATTTTGTTACCAACGTGTGTTTTTCTTTATTATTGCATGCCTTTTTGACTTGCTATGCCACTTTTGCGGTACTAGCTTGGACTAATAAAGGTATTCTGATTCTTAAACCTTGGTGCAGGGTGTGGTTTGAGAATCCCTGACTGCCCAATATCACCCTGCTTCCTGTAGTAACTCACAAAAGATCAGGAACCAGCTTAATTTCATGACCTGCATACACATTTTATTCCCTGTTATGGGAAGTACGCCGCTTGAGACTACTTCCACTGGCCCCCTCTACACAAGGGGGGGGGGGGGGGGGGTGCTCCATGTGTCCGCCTCAGGATAACTCACAGCTAAGGGTTCCTGGGCCAAGATGGGCAGGGTCATGTTCTGGGATCAAAGAGGCAGCCCCCAAGTAGCCCTAAAGGTCAAACATGCCGCCCCCCCCCCCCCGTTTCGGATGTGGACCACAGAGTGCATTATGGGACAGCGTCACTGAAACCCTTGACTTCCTGGCTACCTCAAGGTTCTTCCTGTGTGATGCAAGTCCTGAAATATGAAGGAACTGCAGTGTATACACACTTCTTATGTAATGCGAATCAAATGTGATGAACTCAGGAGAACCGACAATGTGCCAAGCTGTTTGACAAACATGTCAACACCTGAATATGTTCCCTCACCAGACACAACGCCACACTTTGACCCAAATACAGCCCGGAATATTCAGGATATTAAAATGCAGTGTCTGCTGCGCAGTCCTGTCTGGAGAATAACACTGTTTGATTTGAGGAGGCAGGCTGGCACACCGCCCGAGGCTGTAATAAATAATTAGCAATAATGGGTGCACTCGGCGCGACACTGAGCTTTAGATTTAGGGCAGGGAGGAACATTAGCATCCTCACATGGGAGGGGGACAGGGAGATGGATCGTAGCTGAGCAGGACAACAATGGCTGCATGTCATTGATGCTATTTGCTCATCATGTAGTAATTTAATATTCTAGGCTGCTAGCTCTGCCCTTAGAAAAGAGAGAAAGACTGTCACTGCTCATCAAACACTATGGCACCTTCATTTTCCAGTTCTATGAAATATATAACCGGGTCTGTGGAAATAATGGCACATAAACTGATAACAGCGGGAGCCAGTTTCAGGGAGGTAAAATGGGAAATGTCTAAATTAAGAATGAAACTTGAGATAAGAGTTTCGAGGAGCCTGGAGATTTATTTCATGTGGTGGGTATTGCCGGAGCTGAGAACACATAACTAGGCTAACATGCCAAGAGGAAGAAAAAATAAACAAGGAGTGCAAGTTAAATTTACACGACCTTACGATAAGAACAGACTGAAGGAGGAGAGTCTGGTCTGAGGGTGAAGTGTTCTCTCTGTGAAGTGTGTGAGTGTTTCTTTGTGATGAGGAGAGTGGTCTCTTAAATCCTGAAATATTAAGACATAGGGCTGGTCCTTACTTTTTTAATATGCCATTTATGATTCGTGTTTGAGGAAAAGGTTATAAAAGGTGGTGAGGGTTGGAATAACTTTTTAACAGGGGATGTAAAATGTCTCTTCAGGAAACAGATGATGTGATTGTGGTATTTGCAACTTGACGAAAAGACCTGTCAGACTCCACGGTGTTTTCTGACATCCAACATGAGATGGAAGACAGAGCAGTTATTGTTATGATGAGGTGTAATAACATCTATGGAGAAGCCTGTAGATGTTATCAAGCTCAGCAAACAGCGGGACACTGAAATGTGAAACGCTAGAAGACCCAGAAATCATGTTTCTGGACTTTTCAATTCAGACGACCTATCTTGAGCAAGGCACCGGACTGAGTCCAATGGAGGTGTTTCAGGCAGGGGGGGGGAGGAGAGAGACTCCCTCTGGAGGGAACACAGGGATGTTAGCCTCTGCAGACCATTCACATGCACTGAAACCTCTACAACACTACAGGAGAGGGAGAACCCATAAAGCAGAATAAGGCCCCTTTAACAACAACTTACACCGAATCCACTAGCTGAGTGTTATTGCAGGAAGTACTGTTCCGTACATACTGGTGTCCTACAAAAATAGGTTTTGTGTTCTTTAGGTTTTTTATGTAGCAACAAAGTTAGAGTCTGGATTCCTATCCGCACCACAGTTGCTACAAACATTGAAAGTGATTGAAGGTTTCACAGAGTTGTTTGATTTTGAAGTTATTGCCTTGGCTGATCCCAGCTTTAGGAGATAATTAAAGTTAGATAGCCTCAAAGTAAACACAGCAGACACATGTTTGGACGGCTCAGCACACACACTGAGCTGCAGTAAGACGGATCACAGTGTGGTTTGTTCCACTGCTGTTGTATTAACACGCTGTTGTGTGATGTTCAGCAAAGGCAGACAAAGTGCTTACAAGCAAAGCATCTTTCCTCCCCCACCACCCCCCCCCCTAAACACACTCAACGTGTGATTTTCACCAACATACTGAGGCCATCACACACAGGGGAACACAAATACACACACACACTCCCAGCAGGACTTCCTCTGGGGACTGGATTTGACAGGCAGCTGACACAGACTGCCACACACACACACACACACACACACACACACACACACACACACACACACACACACACACACACACACACACACACACACACACACACACACACACACACACCTGATTCTGAGATACATACACACGCTTTTTTTTTAGCTGTACCATATTTCATATATGTTTTTATTTAATTTTGAGGGGGACCTTAGTGCCAATAATGTCTCTCTATCTATCGAGCATCAATATCTGGATTAAAGGGCTGGTGCAGCATTAAGAGAAGCAGTACTGTTATCTGCAAAGCACTCACATGACATTCTGAAGTAAGGACATCATGCCTAATGTCAATGTGTTAAGCATTCATGTATCAGATTTTTACCATATTGTTTTTCCCCTTCTGTATCCTTGCTTCTTCATTCCATTCCATGACTCAGTCATGTTCAGGAATTTGATTTGAATAAGCAATTCCAAAGATTGGCTGTGGGAGTGATCGAACAAGCACATTTCTTATTCTGACTAAAGGCAACATGGAACTCATGTGAGATGTATCTTACACACATATAGCTTTATGAGGGATATGGGCCTTAGGAAAAAGGTGAGACAGAAGAAAAGCAAAAGCTTTTTGGGAATTATTTTCACTGATTTGTATTAGGACAATTCCCCTTTCTCTTGGCTGAATAAAGATATTCTATTATTTTGGTATGGTGAATTGAAAGTCCAGTCATTATGTTTAATGGTACGTCCTGAAATGGCATTTCCTTGGTTCTAGCAGAGGACAGCATATGGAAAGATACCAACAACTGGGTCAACAAGTATCAAGGACAATCTCTAATTCATTATCAGAGGTAAGAATTCATACTATAACATAAGTTGATGTCATGTAGTGAGGACCATTGTGGGTATTCTCTGGTGAGGCCCTCTGCCACTGTGTGTTCAATCTTAAAACGGTAAAACATATGAATTATTATTATAGAGATATAAATGTACAGTTAAGAGTTGAAACCCACAGAGAAACACAAAGACAACACTTTGTCCAAACACACACTCTCCTCTTGGTTTATGTACAATACCCTCCCTGAGCTCTTTATTCATCTGACACTTTTCTTCTAAAACACGTTTCTCCTCAAGGAATGCCAATGAAAAGCTTCTACACTTTATATTTAGCGTCAATGATAAACATATCAACATTTGTGGCTCTGGTATTTCACAAAGGAAGCTTTTGATTCAGAGCTTTTTAGACATCGATTCACTTTCAGAACACAACAACACTGAGTGAGGATCTCATGGCCACACAGCCTGGTGCTACATCCAACGTGTAGAGGCACCATGTGGGATTCATGAGTACATGACTGCAGCATTTTGATACACTTTGAATACATTTTACAATGTGAAGGATATT
Organism: Notothenia coriiceps; assembly: GCF_000735185.1. Taxonomy (NCBI): domain Eukaryota; kingdom Metazoa; phylum Chordata; class Actinopteri; order Perciformes; family Nototheniidae; genus Notothenia; species Notothenia coriiceps. The sequence continues at coordinate 3,989 of NW_011336350.1, read as the reverse complement.
TAAGGTTTTATGCAGTACTTTTTATTGCATTAAATAGTTAGATGGGATGAAATGGAATACTCACAGGATGGGCCGACTGAGATGGAGTGATGCAGAAAGGGTTGGAAAAGAAAAGAGGCAGAGGAAGACGAGTGAGTATGAGATGATGGGATCGCTGACAGAATGTAAAGTCTCTCAGTGAGAGTGGACTGCAGGGAAACTGTCTGATATTTAATGAAGTGTTCCCAAAAGAAAGAAGCAGTGGAGCTGCAGGAGGGGTGATGAGCTGAATGTGCACACAGGTGAAGATACGAGCTGGTGGTCTGATTGATCGGGGGGGGGGAGAGGCTGGGTATTTCTATTATCCCTAATCCTGCAGATGCATGCAGGAACCCACAATCAATCTCTGTTTGTCTAGCAGATGCTGCTGGGATCACTCCTTCCTACCAGTAATGTGTGTCTGCTGTGGATACAGTATGTGGGCATACACGTTGACAGAGAGTGGGTACACAGTGGAGGGCTTGCTAAAAGAATGAACTGATACAAAATGAGACTCTAAAATTCTCTTTCATCATCACAAGTGACAGATTCTCTTCAGAGTGCCTCTCTTCATGAACAGACTTTATTCTCATGATATGTGAATGCTTTTTGATCTTAGCTCTCTCAGAGGGAAGAATATTTGAGAAAACTTAAAGTCTAATCTTCACTTTCTCTCTCTCAAAGTTTCAGCATGTGTCCCGTGGCATACTAAGGTGAGTTATAGCCAGCCACAATGTCTGTCTTCCTGTCTTGTCAAAGATGTCTCTGTCTTCCTATGGGTAATATGTGTATCTTGGACAATGGTAATGAATAAAGGGAAGACAGTTAAATAAAGCCTGCTGGTAGGTGAGATTTTTTGTGAAACATCATTGCATCACCGTCCATCTGTGAAAATCATGTACATACTCAGTGTTCAAATCTCATGTTCTGCCAGTGCAGAATGGGCCCTAGTGAAGGGTTACTTACTTAGGTTTAACGCCGAGTAAGACTTTTCTTACTTTCTATTATTGAGAAAGATACACTTTATGTAATACATTTACCAAGGTAATGGAAATGAAACATAAGGCACTTGTTCCTTTGTATTAAACTCAATGAGAAGAAGAAACGTTTTGCATTTATATTCTGCTAATCCACTCGTATGTATTCTGTAAGGTATTTATCTGAACATTGCACATATTTCAAAAATGTCCAAAATTGGGATCAATAAAGTACTATCTTATCTTATCTTAACAATATGTATTCATCTCTATATATCTTAACAGTTTCACCCAATTCCAATATTCTGTATATTGTATTCCTATTATCATTGTGTGAACTCTTGCCTGTCCTTTACTTTGTTTCAATCTTATTTCTGTTGCTACTGTACAGTGGTGTACCGTGAATATCACAACTGGACCTTCTGTAGAGACACATAACCCCCCCCCCCCCAACCATCTTATCTTATCTTATTTTAACTTATCTTAGCTGCATCATACTGTGCTGCCCCTGTCAGTCCCTGTGGCTGGAATATCAGATGCTTCATCAACAAAGTGAATTGAAGATTTGAGGGATGAATACACCGCCACTTGTCTCACCGTGCACTTGCAGGCTGCCGGACGCCTCGGCCTTGCCCACGCTGTTCTCAGACACGCAGGTGTACGTGCCCTCGTCCTCGCCTCGCACCTGGGTCAGATGCAGACTGTTGTCGCTGCGGATCTGAAACCTGGAAAGAAAACACTTTTCTGAAAACAACATTTTTGGTCCACCGAGAGAAAAGTTGATGCAGTGCAGGAAAAATAAGATTGTGTTTTTTAAATCTCACAGTATAGCTTTAGGCAGATCTAACTCCAGCTGACAACAATATTATACCCTGTTTCCCCTGAGGGATCATTAGAGTTTAATACAGTATGATACACACTACAGACACTGTGTCACCTTGCAGTAGTCTTGTGACATTACTTTCATTATTAGTGACGGCAGGTTCCACAGCTGCCTAAATATGTTGCTTAGAATTTTGTTGATTGTGTCTGTACTTGTTCAGTGTAAACATAAAACACAATCATTTTTGCTCCATGAAAGCTGGGATTTGTTTCAATGTCCTGTCCATTACACCTCCAATAACGGGAAAAACATCTTCAATTGTTTTTGTTATTTTGTTTACAAGACCAAAAAATGCATACACTCTCTGAAAGTCATATTATAAATCAATTGTTTAACTTTTCTCTGCTTAGCACAGCACATGCAGACTGATTCCATCATCAGAAGCTGTTATATCATCAGTGAAATGATTCATAAACTACGACCCGCATGTTGTGTTGGTGTAGTGATGCCAGTGTGGTTCTGACAGTGTTTTCTGCGTACCTGCCCCGGGGCAACTCCCCCTCCTCCCTCCGCCAGCGGACAGTGGGAGTGGGGTCTCCGTGCACCTCGCAGAAGAAGTCCACCGTGTCCTCCGCCAACACAACCTGGTTCACCGGCTGCTTAATGAACACTGGCCTCTCTGAAATGAGACAGAGGATGGAGGAGTGATGAAACATTGTGGCACTGCACTTTAATGTGACTGACCCTCCAGGGTAATGAGATTGTCACAGCAGCGTGATACTGTATGATGAACACAAAACACAAAGTGACCACAGGGAATTACATGGAGGAAAGTAAAACTTTGAGCAGCACAACAAAACACACTGAAAAAACTGTACGGTTGACTTTAAGTAAATATATTATGTCAACACATTTTATATAACTGTATTAGGTTAGTGGAAAGCAATAATATTAAGTTGAACCTAATATTTGTATTTAAACTTGATACTATTGCTTTCAACTAACCTAATTCAGTTATGTGAAATCTGTTGACAACATACATTCAATTGCATCTTTTTCAGTGCATGTTAACATGATGAAAGAAGAAGGAGGATTTGCATCACAGTTAAAGGTCTGATGCCGGTCCAGAAAAAGATTTAGTTACACACATGGGACAATCAATCCGCCAGAGACCAGTGAGACTAACGTGCATGTCAGCTCTTATCATGATCATAATCAGTTATAAACTGGCATAGCCTCCAGAAAGGAGTTCAGATGAGCACTGGCTATAGTCATGCACATTTCACAAATGGCAGTAATATTAAATATAAGGGCAGCGTCAGGTCATACATTTTCAGGAACCATACGCTGAGAAATGAAGTTTAACACACTGGGTTAACATGTACTGCTGTGTGTAAGGAGCAGCATCTGGGTGGGGGTGCGGCGGAGGGGGTTTGGTGAGACCGAAAAGAAAATATCAATCTTCTATCTGTTTCCTCGGATCAATACACACTTTGAAAACGATTATGCTGCTGAGAGCAAAGCAGGGAATAAGAGGGAAGGAAAGATCAGAGAGGTCAAAGGTCAGTGGGGGGGAAATATCCATCTGCTGCGCCAACATCAGCTGAGGAGTGAAGCCCCTCAGGAGACAGGAAACTGAGGCAAATGTGAGGCTTTCTATGAGAACCACTACACATTTCTCATCAGAGTAACATTAAACGTCCTTCATTCATTTCAAGGTCCAATACTTGACATACAATTACGATACAATTACTCTACTTTAGACTAATTACACGGTTATTTAAATACATGTTATAACTTTACTGTATAATCTCAACTGTAAAAATATGGCAGATCTTTGCATATTAAATGAGGTTCCTTGTATTTAAAAATAACCATCCTTTTTACCGCCCACATTTCAGAATTTGTAATGCAATAACAAATAAGATTAGCATCATTTCTATTTGTTTAGTTTCCCATGCAGCATTTACAAGTGGACCATTATGAATGAGATGCAGGAAACAAGACTTACCGAACACCACCAGCTCAGCAGGGTCACTGTCTTTCTCCCCCACCATGTTGGTTCCAACACACACATACATGCCAGCGTCACTTTTCCTGGTGTTGGAAATCATCAACTTTCCTCCTCGCATCTAAAAATGAGGAGCATAGGTAGGGATAGCGAGGATGGA
>NW_011336349.1:0-2787 GCF_000735185.1 Notothenia coriiceps | reverse complement strand
AACAGTGTTATTACGTCTGGATGCATCCGGTCAGTGCGGTTCAGGGAACAGTGTTATTACGTCTGGATGCATCCGGTCAGTGCGGTTCAGGGAACAGTGTTATTACGTCTGGATGCATCCGGTCAGTGCGGTTCAGGGAACAGTGTTATTACGTCTGGATGCATCCGGTCAGTGCGGTTCAGGGAACAGTGTTATTACGTCTGGATGCATCCGGTCAGTGCGGTTCAGGGAACAGTGTTATTACGTCTGGATGCATCCGGTCAGTGCGGTTCAGGGAACGACGCATCTCTTTCTGCTTTTTTAAAGTACAATCTATTCTGTCCTGTGTTTATGAGTTAAAAACTGGTGGGAATATTTTGTATTTGAATATTTTTTAATAAAATTATAATATTTATTTTAAATAATATTTTAAAAATATTTTTCATTTGATAAAAAAAATAATTCATGATGTTATATTAAATAATGTTTAATAATATATATTTTTTATTTATATTACATTTTTATCCGTTTTGGCAAGACTTTTATTAAAACATTGTTTTCATACGGATACTTTCCTCGAAGATGCTTTTCTAATATATATATAAATGAAAATACATAAATATAAATAAATCCTATTATTTAATATTAGACTCTGTCCCTTGCTCGCCTCTTAGGACTTCCATATTTTTGGAAGATTTTGTTTCTAAAATATTTAAATATTCCTCCTCCGTCAGACCTGAGATTCTCCTCTCTGCCACCAGAGGGAGCCAGAACACCAGCGCTGTCATTTCTGTTAATTAAAGTTCAGTAAAGAACATTACATTAATTAAATGAAGTGTTTGTACGTAACTGTTTCCTGTCAGCTGTTTGTGGAGGATTAGTCATTTATGTAGTCATTTTAATATATCGTTATATTAACATGAACAGCTAACCGTTGGCTCTTTTCTCTGTGATGAAGACGAGCTGTGTGAGATGAAGGAGACAAGACCGATCATGCTGGGAGAAACTCTGACGGACAAAGAGAGGGAATCTCTGGAGGAGAAGGAGGAGGAGAAGGAGGTGATGGAGGAGGAAGAGGAGGAGGAGGAGCTGAGGTCTCAGGTGTTCCAGCTGATGATGGAGCTGGCCGACAGCAGAGAGGCTTCTCAGAGACAAGAGGAGAACGCCCTGGAGCTGCAGGGTCAGAGCAACACATCACATCGATAGAGAAGTATTACTGACACACAGGACACTCACTCCTCCTCTCCTCCTCTCCTCCTCTCCTCCTCTCCTCAGGTCTGCTGGAGGAGGAGCGTCTGGCCAGCGCTCACCAGGCGGAGAGTTTCACCCGACAGATCCAGAGACTGCAGGGTGACCCTTCTTTATTAACATCTGTTATTATTTCAGCAGCTGCATTTTAACGAGTATAACTTTCACGGTTCAGTTTCACTATTTGTTGTTGTTGTCCTGACTGGAGGTGGACCACACGCGTCCTAAAACGTCCTCTTGTCTCCTCTTGTCTACTCTTGTCTCCTCTTGTCTCCTCTTGTCTCCTCTTGTTTCCTCTTGTCCTCTCTTGTCTCCTCTTGTTTCCTCTTGTCTCCTCTTGTCTCCTCTTGTCTCCTCTTGTCTCCTCTTGTCTCCTCTTGTCCTCTCTTGTCTCCTCTTGTTTCCTCTTGTCTCCTCTTGTCTCCTCTTGTCTCCTCTTGTATCCTCTTGTCTCCTCTTGTCCCCTCTTGTCTCCTCTCGTCTCCTCTCGTCTGCTCTCGTTTCCTCTTGTCCTCTCTTGTCTCCTCTTGTCTCCTCTTGTCTCCTCTTGTTTCCTCTTGTCCTCTGTTAAACTCTCTTGTCTCCTATTTTCTCCTCTTGTCTCCTCTTGTCTCCTCTTGTCCTCTCTTGTTTCCTCTTGTCTCCTCTTGTTTCCTCTTGTCTCCTCTTGTCTCCTCTTGTTTCCTCTTGTCTCCTCTTGTTTCCTCTTGTCTCCTCTTGTATCTTCTTGTCTCCTCTTGTCTCCTCTTGTCTCCTCTTGTCCTCTCTTGTCTCCTCTTGTCTCCTCTTGTCTCCTCTCCTCCTCTCTAGAGGAGCTCCGATTGGCTCAGGAGGAGCTGGACCGCCTGGAGGAGGAGAAGGAGGCGGAGCTTGAGGACCTGCAGGAGGAGCTCCGATTGGCTCAGGAGGAAGTGATGCTGCTGCAGGCGGCAGCCGAGGAGGCGGCGGCGGAGCGAGAGAACGACATCGCGTACCTTCAGGAGGAGCTTCAGAGGCTCAGGGCCGAGATAGGCAGGAGACAACAACAACAACAACAACAACAACAACAACAACAACAACAACAACAGAACACAGGTAATAAAATACATATATTTACACGTAGACAGATATTTAATAAAACATTAGCTGCAGCAGAACTCAGGTAATATACATGTATACGTATATATATTTATAAAATACAATGTGTGTGTGTGTCTGTGTGTGTGTGTGTGTGTGTGTGTGTGTGTGTGTGTGTGTGTGTGTGTGTGTGTGTGTGTGTGTGTGTGTGTGTGTGTGTGTGTGTGTGTGTGTGTGTGTGTGTGTGTGTGTGTGTGTGTGTGTGTGTGTGTGTGTGTGTGTGTGCGTGTGTTTGCCTGTGTGTGCCTGTGTGTGTGTGCCTGTGTGTGTTTGCCTGTGTGTGCCTGTGTGTGTGTGCCTGTGTGTGTGCCTGTGTGTGTGTGTGTGTGTGTGTGTGTGTGTGTGTGTGTGTGTGTGTGTGTGTGTGTGTGTGTGTGTGTGTGTGTGTGTGTGTGTGTGTGTGTGTGTGTGTGTGTGTGTGAGTGAGTGCGTGAGTGAGTGAGT
>NW_011336348.1:0-1482 GCF_000735185.1 Notothenia coriiceps | reverse complement strand
TATATATATATATATATAAACTCCCCAAACAGGCGAAAACCTACCAGTTTCACCCACTGTCTCTGCCACCTCCCTCCATGCCTGGTTCCTCCGGTTTGTATCCCGGTAAATAGTTCTGGTCGTAAAGAACCGGGTGATTTGCTACCGTAATTTCTCGTTTGGAATATGAGGAAATGAACTGCGGTCTGGCTCTCCCAGCTTGCACGCGGTTTGATTGGCTAGCGCTTGTACTGTCAGATTTGCATAAACGGGATTTGACTGGCTGACGCTTCCAGCTCAGCTTCAAAAGTTGAACATTGCTCAACTTTTGAATCCTGAAAATCCTGTAAATCCTGTAAATCTTCGCTTTGCTTCCCCACAATGCAGTTCGGCGAAAAGCGAGGCAAAGTGACATCACTCCCATTCAAAGTCAATGGGCAGAGAAGCGTTGGAAACGTTGGAAGATTTTTTTAAAGCTGCTGTGTGGACGAACCGTTACGTTTGACGTATACAACATATTTTATGATATATTATATAACACAAAAATACAACCCAGTATTTTCTAAGTTGACAAACTACAACAATAAAATGCTATTTGTGGTAAAAACAAACATATATAAGAATATCATTTTGTGAAAGGAGTCTTTCTGCTTATTGAGTACTTTTACTTTTGATACTGTATGTACGTCTAGCTGATATTCTACTAAAGTAACATTTTGCATTCAGAACTTTTACTTGTGATGAAATATTTTCAGACGAACGTATTTCTACTTTTAACTTAAGTAAACGATCTGAGTACTTCCTCCACCTCTTTGTAAACTATGCCTTTTTAGAAAGTGATGTACACAAATCTGATTCAAAGGGATTGAGTGAGACAAAGTTATTGATGTTGAAATGAGGCCGCCTCAGCAGTAAACCTCCACTGTTTCCCTGCAGCTGTATGGCAGAGAAGTTTACAGAAATGATGTAAGAATGTAACTTTCATTTGAAAAGCCAATACGGTGGCTCACCAAATCTCATTACGCACCCATAGAATACATTAGAGAAAGTGTCCGTCCATGAATGAGGAATACATTACCTTTGTAATGAGGCGCACAAGGAAAAACAATGGTTAAAGAAAATGCTGCTATGAGCAAGAAAAGCCATAACTTGTAAACAACTGCAGCAAAGTGTTCCCATCTGCTGCGTGCAGGCGAGCCATAAACTGCTTTCCACTGCAAATATCTGAGGTTAATGGAGAGCTCGCTGCTCCACAACGCGGCCAAATCCAGTTTGTTCCTTTGACACATCTCACAGAAAAAGTCTGAAATATGCAATTCACTCACTGCAGCTGGATGAAATGTGCTCGAGTGTCAGCAAGAAATTAGATTGAGATGCTGACAGGCAGTGGTGGAAGAAGCACTAAGATCAAGTGTCTTAAAGGTCACCTATCATGCTATTCTTAGGCAATAGCATAGGTCTCAGATATATATAAAAATATAAAAACATGTCTATGAAGTGTTT
>NW_011336347.1:0-3690 GCF_000735185.1 Notothenia coriiceps | reverse complement strand
CATCGTCCGACCGGCCCACTTCAGTAACGGCCCATCGGGATTCGTCCCGAGCGTCCCGATGGCAGTCGCCGGAGCCTTCTGAATTACCGTGGGACAGCACATTCTAAAACTAAAATGTTCAATCAATAAAGTAACATCTTATCTTATCTTAATAATATCTTCATATTAATAATAATAATAAATCATACAGTATGTGTCCGAAAGGGAGCAGGAGGAAACAAACACAAAAATATACTGCATATTAAAGCAAACGATTGTAAAGGTTAAAGTATGAGCATAACAAATAAAGAAGTGTAATGTAAACATTTACATTATGATTATTTAATATATAAAGACTATATATTATTGAATTACAAGATTAGATATACTTTAGTTGATCTAAAATATTGATGTGTTCAAATGCTCTTCAAAACACAACTGAAAGTCCATGAAACTTGTCTTTCTGTATTTGTGAATGAAGCGCCATCTCCTGGTTAAAACCTGAAATTGAAAATCTGGCAACGCCCTCTTGGAAAATAGTGGGAGGGCTTAACATTCCTCTATACTGGTCTTTGGCAGGTAGTAGGCAGGAAGCTGTAAGCTGGAGTCCGAAATTCAGTGCTACATCTGTAACACACTACAGGAGAGGGAAAACTCCAAAAAGCATAATAGGGCCCCTTTAAGAATTGGTACTGAATTGACATAGTGGAAACCCTGTTCTCTCATCTGCTGTTTTCAAGAGTGTATTCTATTAAATATCTACTAAATGCGCTTTTATATTTTATGGTGGATTTCATACAGTGTCAAATTATGACAGTCAAATCTAAACGATTCGTTTGCTAACCAGCCAGTTTACATACACATTAATAGTCTGCACATCTACATATAGAGAACACTAAACAATATGAACTACAAACTACTACAGGCATGGCAAATGCATTATATCCCATGAGTCCGACACATGCATTTTAAACATACTATATATGTTGATAAGCTCTTTTTTATCAGTACGTTTTCTTACTGTGTTGACTGTTGTTATTAGAGTTGTTGAGTAAAATGTTCCTAGAAAGATTGAAACATACAAAAAAGACCCAGGAGGTGAAAAACTATATTTCCATCACCTCGGTTGGAGCTGCGAGGCAGGCGTCCTCTAGAGCTCATCGGGAGGAGAAAATTGAGTTGGACATGTAATGAATAAAAAAAAAGGTCTGAAAAGCATATTGCAGTCTGAGAAATGTGAGGTGCAGACATTGTTTGTGCTCATGTCATATACCACATCTGAGAAGATTATAATTCTGCTGCGGCACTGTTCTCCTTTGCTTCAGAAGAAAAGGGGCTTAATGTACCACCTGACCCAGTTCAACACTAACTGATATTCCATGTCAACCTCAGCCAAGCTACGTTGAACTGTGTCACCGTGCGAGCCAAGCTGAATTAATCCTCCCCCCCCCCCGTGTGCACAGAGCAAGATCGCTGGCTGACAAGCAAAAATGCAACAAGGGGATTTGTATTATTGATAAAACATTACTTAACGCACACCGCCTTGATTTGGGGTAAACATCAAAGCGCTCCTCATCTCGGCCTCTGCTGAGCAAGGCTTAGCATGTGCAGTAAACCTTTTTACTTCAGAGCGTGTAAGTGAATTCTACTGTTGTCTCATGTGGTTTAGAGGTTTCCGAAAGACAACAAAAAGTCCCCTGCCGAGCGTAACTCTCAAAGCAGTTGAGAGCTTTTCTCCCATTGTCATAGAGTTGATGCTAAAAGCAGCTACCTGAGCATTTCAAACAACAGGCCAGGCTTTATGTCACATAATTGCTGATGTAAAAAAAGTGTGTAAATGTTCGAACTGTTAAATATTGCTACTCAATGCAATGTAGATCTAAAAGAAACGACTCATCACTTGTCATTGTGGATTAATATGCTAATTATTAGTTTTAATAATTGTTTGGTCTAAAGATCAAAGTCCAAGTTAATGTCCTTAAATGTCATAAACCAAAAGATATTCATTTGAATTTGATTTTTTTTTAAGAGAAAATCTGGAAATCTCTGTAAGAGGCCGACAATTGCATATGGCATATTTAAATGAAAAAATATGTATTAATTAGGCATTTTTTAAATAGTTGACGATTGGCAATTATTTGGCATTTGACTAAAGTATCAGTTGACTTGATGAATCAACTTGTAGAACATGGGAAACAACATTATTTCTAAGAAATACAATCAGAAAATGATATAACTTGCAGATACTGCAAGTGAATGCCGGGTAGAGCTGCAAATAATTACTACTTCTTTATATTGTGCTGATTATTTTTCTAGATGTATTGTCTGGTCTAGAAATTGTGGTAAAAATGCGAAAATATCCAACCCAATTTCCGAAAAATTCCAAGATGGTCTCATTAAATGTCTTGTTTTGTCAGTCTAAAACCTAAAGAAAAACAATTTAATATGGCATAAAGAGAGGTCATCTTAGCATTTGAGAGTCTGAAGACAGCATTTTCTGACAACTGTTTATCAAAGAAATCCTTTAACGACTATGCAATTATCTAAACAGTTGGCCATTAATTATTTGTCAATGGGCTAATGGTGGCAGTTCTAATTCCAATACTGACGAAGAAAAGTGATTTGTTTCTGGCTATAATGAGGTGTAATTTCCCTTTTTTAGAACATGGCAAACGTCATTCCTTCTTCAATCAACAACACAAGAAACAGATTGCTTCAAGCTGACACTACCGCTAACCGCTTATATTAAGTAAAAACAACATCGAGAAGATTGCTGATTGATTACGGATATGTCTATCCACCCAACAGCCTGTAATGTGATTGTCCATGCAGGTGCTAACCAGTGAAGGCTCAGGCTGTCCACAGAGCTTCAGGATTTTCAGACTCCAGCTGAGGTGTTTGAGCCCAGAACATTTATTTTGTTTATCTTGAGCTCAATTCTTATTCAGAGGAATGGCAGTGAGAAGTTCAGCTCTCATTTCAGAGAAAACGTGAACATGCATTCATCTCCAGGAGATTACATTTCTGCTATGTCCTCCCCGCTGCTCTCTCTCTCTCTCTAAAAAGGTTGGGCGGTGAGTTAATTTAGAATGCCGCAGTGAGAGTTTTAACAAAAAGGGAAATTACACATCACAGGATTTCAAACCTGGCCTCACTGCACCGGCTGCCACACAATCGTAGGTTTGATTACAAAATTGGACTTATTGTCCAAAAAGTCGGGCCTAGCCTTCCACCTCTTTAAACACAGCACGCTTAGATCTTCTGGTGCCAGATTCAGCATTCATATAGTGCAGGGGTGGAGAACCTTTTTACTCTCAAGGGCCATTTACATTTTTTCAACATCCTCCGAGGGCCGTACAAATGATTGACCTCTGCTTAAAAATACTAAAATCACAGTCCATTCATTTTGCCTTTCTTTTATTCTGTGCAAAGAAAAAGCAACCTCTTAATCCAGATATCTTACCATGACTCGCGTATGCATGCACGTGCACGGTTGTGGCATGACCACCAAAACAGAAAGATATGGACACAAGATGTGTGCAAATGTATTTAGTTTCCTATTCATGTGAACATAATGTAAGTGGGGGGGGGTCCTCACCTCCTCCAGGGGGGTCCAGGGGGCATGCTCCCCCAGGAAGATTTGTTTTTAAATGTTGAAGTTAAAAGCATCAATCTGGTGCACTTTGAGAGCAACATTATGGATACATCTCT
>NW_011336346.1:0-3420 GCF_000735185.1 Notothenia coriiceps | reverse complement strand
GCGTCCACTTCGTTAACAAACTGATGGGCAAATGGACAAAAGTGTGATTAAAGTGTTTGCGGGACCCCAGCGAGCTCCAGACCGTGTGCATTGTGTCGGGGGGCCTGGTTAATGATAACACCCATCATTTAAACGCAAAGGCCACCGTTAAAAAGCACTTTTAGGGGGAAAACAGTGGCTGCGTCCACTTCGTTAACAAACTGATAGGCAAATGGACAAGCGGGGGAAAACGACCGAGTCGCTGCTCCAGGCTGTGTGCATTGTGTTAGGGAACCCTATGAAGGGTGTACATGAGTGTATACATGTTTTAAATAGTAGGATACCTCCAGGGCGCATCACCACATTTTACAAGCCAGGGAAGGTGCATGGACCCCTGGTAATCATTGATTAAGTGTTTTTAAATGTGTGGAACACTGTTTTGTCACTTTCAAAACTCTCCTGTCATTGACCGGAGAAATTGGGTCGATGTTGTATTCAATCTGGCCATTAATATTCCAGTGAGACGAAGTACGTCCATTGACCGGAGTGATCCCATGTTAATTGTGTCCAAAAACCGGAGCATTCCCTAGCCCTGTAATTGTTTCCATCTTTATATTAAGTCTTTGTTCAAATAACATACAAAGTTTGTTATTCCCATCTGTATTTATATCATTTTACAGGTTTTATTTAATACTTTCTCATATTTGATTGTATAAAGGCTTAGGGTCAGCAAATAGGGTTTTTCTTTTCGGTACCACTTTACAATAAGAGTACCCTTATAAAGGGTTTACGAATGTTGTATAATTCATGTATTAATTAGGTTCTGAACACTTTATAAATCATTGATAAGCTTTTATAAGACATGAGATAAGCAGGGTAACTATGACCGGTTGCTTGCCAAATAGTGAGCCCACATTTATCTGTACTGCTAAGCCTTATATTGGCTACTTAACTTACTTCTCGTTCTTCATCAGCCAGCGTCCTTGGTATCTGTTTTTCACTGAGTTGATTCTCCCTGCTTCCATCTTGATGTTTCTTGGCATCTCTCTTCATTTATTTATGAGTTACTAACATGTATAACTGCCAAAAGGGAGCCTTATTGTAAAGTGTAAAACACATTCCCATTTATTAATGAGTCACAACCATTTATAATTGGTAAAAGGGAGCCTTATTGTAAAGTGGTACCTTATTTTCTTTGCATTCTCTTTTCATCTGCAGTGGTTTAGCACATTTTACATCATCTAACATGCCTGTTTTAAATGGAACTTATGGAATTAAATCATTTTTAATTCAGTATTCTAGAGATGTGTGCAGGACTGTGTGCAGGAATGTGTGTGTGTGTGTGAACGAGATTGAGTTATGGATAATTTGGCCCATCTGCATTCACACACAATTGGAAATTCGAACATCTTTTTAATTAGGTGTTTACAGTGCAGCCATTTGTGAGCTGAAACGCTGGATCTGCTTGGCCGTCTACACCGAGTTTAGCTGCAATATGTTTTAGACAGCGCTGACAGCTTGTTATTCCATCAGCTCCTATCTAATCTCACAGCTCGCTTCTTATCACTGTGAAATCTTGCTGTATTTAATCCTTCATACCTGGCTTCATTTTTGGCAAGAGATATAGCACGGTGCACATAGTTCTGCATTTTAAAACATTTCCGTGCTGGATTTTCTCTTTGCTCGATCTCCAATAAAATTAAGTGAGACTTACTTTAGGGTACAGCCTTAACCTGTCAATGCATTTTGACAACAAGAATATTAATCATATATATGCTTGTTTTTAAAATAATAGGCATGTTTTATACCTGTTTTAACATACTTATTAACCTAAAACATGTCCTTTACTTGTTGCTATGATATTCTTATACCATTTCTTGGTCAGTCTGTCTTTTTTTTACAGGTGGTGTGATGCTTTATTTCCTTTGAGGTCTAAATTGTGCCATTTTTAAGTCTTAACCCCTTTTATTCTCATCCATTTCCCCTCTTGATTAAAATGCTTTTTATTATTCTTTTCCCTTTCCTTTGATAAACGCTGGAATGTTATTTTGAATGGAGTTCATACCAGGTTATTGTCTCTCTTTAATCAAAGGGAATTACAGCGTCTAGACAGAAATTATTATATGCGTCATTAAATCAGCTTCAAAGCAAGGATTCAAAGCACAGGCTGAATGCTGGACAATGCTCCAATGAATAAGAGTGGTTCACAGCTCTGCTATAGCGCTGTATGGCTCTGATGTTACCATGCCATTACATGTAATAAGACCTGACTATGTAGGTAAAAAAGAGGGAGAGCACAGGAAACAAAGACTTTATTGATAGTCATTATCTATATTTTTCCATTTGTCGGTGTGTTTGTTGCCAATTAAACAATTCCCTGGGTGTAGCAAATATTCACTATCTTTTACCATGTTATCTGAATTCAGGAAGTCCAGCGTTCAACAATGTACTGAGGTTTTATAGCGTATCAGCATCTTAACGTCAAGTACTAGTAAAAGCACACATTTCTAGACAATGGCCCATTTCAGAGTTATTTGATTGTATTTCAGTCTTGGCCTCTGTATGTCTTTCATTGGGAAGTTCTGATCTGTTTTGCCTGTTCTGACTGGCAGACCTGTACACTCTAAAAACGAATTCAGGCGACCTTTCACCTCCACTTAATTAAATTCATGGTTGCAAGATAAAAATGTGAGTTAATTTATTTAGATAAACATTTTAAGTTGCAAACATTAATTTAAGTTGTGTTGACGTAATAATGTTGCATCAACTTAATATTGTGTGTAATTTGAACTCTGATTTATGCGTTAATTGACTTAAAACTAAATTCAAGTTGTACTAAGTAATGCAATTGGCTTGATAACTTAATTGTTCTACACCTTGAGTTAAGGATTTCAAGTCCACTCCCACTTAACAGGCCTGGACAAGTTCCGACAGTTAAGACAAATTAGAAATACTACACAAAGGACATTTTAAGGTGAGTGTCATCTTTTGTCATTCAAATACAGTAGATAGCCTTGTAGTTGCACTGTAGGCAAATTGCTGTTTGACCAAAATTAGCAGCCTTTGAACTGTGAATAGTTATGTGAGAGGATACAAAGTAGTATAGGCTACTGTGAGAGTAAAAATACTTTGGTTACTATTGTGATATCGCTTTTTATTCAAAATGAATCTCGGTGAAGCAGATCAAGGACATGCTTCTTTAGGTAGGATCATCATTTAGAGTTGTCATTGAAATGCAAGTTCTTGGCAGTCACCCATTCAGAATATATTAATTTAGGTAATTTCTCTTTTTTTCCTTTTTCAAAAATAGCACAATACAATTGAAGTATGCAGAGAACTATAGCCATCCACTGCCTTGTCGTGTACCTTGGAGAAAAGGAAGAGGACCTTTTCAAGGAGTTTAGCGACGTAATTCAAAATCTTGAAATAACATAAAATCCA
>NW_011336345.1:0-2496 GCF_000735185.1 Notothenia coriiceps | reverse complement strand
AGGTCTAGTTAAAAGAGGATTTGAAGAGTCGTCCCATTGACTTCCATGTTAAAAAAAGAGTTTAAAAAGCTGAATATTTCTAAAAAGTATAACAGAAGCCTTTTCCTGGTCTAGAGAAATGCCAAATGAGCTGGAGTTTGCCCAAACAACTGAGTTAGGCATTGTCTACATGGACCTGCCGGCGCACAGTAGGTCTTGTCCTGAAGGACCTCCTGCTCCATGCCCCCCCCCCCAGCCTGGTAGCCAAGGCCTTGTAATCCAGACACGACAAAGACACCAGGCGCCAGTTTTGGATCTCCAGCAGGTTTCTCTACTTTGGCAGCAACGTCATGGCGGCTTCCCCAGACAGCTTTAAGAAAATGTTTCTGCTGATGCCAGCAGGGTGGAGCTCAGACTTTTCACAGAATAGTGAGGCGACCCTCAGGGGGGGTGCTCACCTGCCACATGTCCCCCTGACACATCACCCTTACCCTCAGCCTCCACAGCCTCCATGACCGGGTCCACCTCCGGAAACACATGCTGAGTATCTTTGTGAGCGTCACTGAAGGTTGTTAATAAAGCTAGATCTATTTTAATTTGAGAGAGAGAAAGAGTGAGAGGGATAGTTTGTGTGTGTGTGTGTGTGTGTGTGTGTGTGTGTGTGTGTGTGTGTGTGTGTGTGTGTGTGTGTGTGTGTGTGTGTGTGTGTGTGTGTGTGTGTGTAACGGAACAATAAGAGGGAGCGTGGCCATGGCTGCCTGAGGACAGTGAATATCTGGAGGGAGCATGATACTGGTGATTTAGGTAATAGTCTTAGCCCTGATATGCTTTTCCAGTTAATAGTCTAATCCAGTCCCATGCTTGCTCGCGCCAGGTTATAGCCCTATCCCTGCCACAGCCTATTCACAGAGATAATAAACGAGCACGGTGAGGGGCTGTATATCCCTCCTCTGCCTGATAAGCCCCCGGCAGGGAAATGAAATTCTGCTTTTGCTGAAACATTATGATTTATGGATTGTGAGTGCAGCACTGGTGGCCTCCAGTCCACCAGCACGCATATCTGTGTGTGTGTGTGTGTGTGTGTGTGTGTGTGTGTGTGTGTGTGTGTGTGTGTGTGTGTGTGTGTGTGTGTGTGTGTGTGGAAATATTGTGCGCTTGTTTATGTGCAAGCAGTGCATGCATGTGTGTGTGCTCACAGAATGCAGCATGTCCATTGTGTGTGTGTTTGTGTGTTTAATGTGAGGCGGTGTGAGCAGTTAGTTAATTTAATCCCGGCCTGTTCATGCTATCTGACGGTGATTGTAATTCCTTCTTTCACTGAATCACAATAATAAATCCACTTTATAGTTTACTAAATTGAATCAATTCAATAAACACACACATTCATTGGAAGGTCAGATATCTAATCTCATTACAACACACAGCTACCACCTGTACTACTGCTACATCAATAATAGTCATAATTACAACAATTATAATAAAAACTAAAGAATTAAATGAGGATTTAATCACAAATCTGAAATTGTCACACTTATTTGTTGACACAAATAACTGTACTTTTATTATATTACTAAACATAACATTACATTTAATTTAGCTGACACTTTTCAAACGCAGCACACAATTGCAGTAGGCTACAGCAAACTATTCAAATTTTTTATTTTTTTATTTGAATTTCCAGTAAAAGCTGGAATATGAATTCAGAAAGGGAAAGTGTTGGTAAACATTTCATGGGCTCTCCTGGTCCATTTTTATTTGATCTTTATTGTAAATACTGGAAGCAATTTTCAAACACATCTTCTTTGTAGCATGCAGCTTGTTTCCACATTACCGCTCTAAGATCAGGAACACACTAAAGTTGGAGGGGCAAATTCCTAGCTCGGGGAATGGGACAATCGGAGGAGCATGCGAGCGCTCGTGGCTGTTGATCCAGATTCCATAATACAACTCAATAGTGTCTTTCATAAGACACTCCAGCTCACTTTTGTTTAAAGACATCCAAACATCCAATCATCCAGTCTGTGAATCTACACAATTATTCGATCGTGGATTACATTTATATAATTATTCCATTCATCTGTCTGACAAAAACTATTTTGAAACTATTTGACTATTTACCAAGGACTTCATTTCAATCAATTTATTTCAAAACGCTTCATTTAAGGGTTGACTAATCGATTAAAATTGAATAAATGTAGAACATTTACAATGGAAAACCCCTGGAAACTGAGCATTTCTCTGAAGAAAAATAGATATGACACTTACACAGTTTCTCCTTAAATGTTTGCAAGCTAACTGATGAAAGAGGATTAAAAGAGACAGTTTGTAACAGGAATCAGTTTTGCTGTTGGCTGCCTCTTGATGTGAACGCCAGAGGAAACCTGTGAGAGCCAATGAAACGCAGAGAAGTGAGTTTAAGACCAGACATCTCACTCTGTCTTAACCCACTGAGTTAAAGTGATAGCTATCCCTATTGTTACACACTGAACAAGGAACTGAATAACTCCCCATATACAC
>NW_011336344.1:0-7201 GCF_000735185.1 Notothenia coriiceps | reverse complement strand
GTCTGTTGAGAGAGGAGCACTCTCCAAGTTAAGCCACTGTCAATTGATTGATAGCTTTGCAAAACTGAAACCGAGACGTTACAGTTTACTTTTAAAAAAATGAACATAGACCTCTCCCATCTCTCTGACCATGTACACACCTCATAGGATAGTCACCGTCACACCATCATAGGATGGGGGGTTCTCTTTCAGTTTTCAGTTTTCAAGTCCATGTTTGCTGACAGATATTTCATGAAGATTCATTGTGCCTCTTTTGCCTTCATCAGTTAGTGATTTAGAGATACTGTATACAGTTAAGTTCACAAGTAGGCCAATTCAATTCAGTTTGGTTCAGGTAGGCTAGATATTTAATGATGCAGAAAATAACAATCTGATTGTACTATTTATTTATGACACTTTATTATAATAAATAAGTGCAAAAAAATGTTTGCTCGCATGCTTGCATTAATTATCTGTGCCCATGCTTTTTTCAAAGAAATAACTGCAAAACATTTTTTTTTTCTGTGCCCCTGTTGTGTCCCTGTATAGTATTGGGTCAGCTGACGCCCCTGGTCTGACCACTGTCCAGTTATCTACCAGCTTGTGTTCTCCCACTGAACAAGTAGCTGCTCTGCGGTATGCATGGAGAGACTGGCCCTGTGACTTTAAAGCCTGTCCAATCTACAGCGCCAGTAAGATTTTACCTGCTCCTCCTTTTATTTCCACCAACATCCAGCCAAAGGATGATGGAAAGTAATGAGGAGCTGTCAACAAAATGAACCAGACAGGTGATTGTAACTAAGTCAAACTCAGCTAATGTTGTTTTCACATATTTAAAGGGAATGAAAGAAAGATGTTTTCATCTGTACTTAAATGTGGGGTAGATAATTTTGAGAAACCAGCTCGAGTGCGCTAGAATTTGAAAATACACAACCGGAAAAAATCTGCCACTTCCTTACAGAGCCACTCCTCCAACACACACGTGCGCGCACATGACCAATGAGGGCACGAGATAAGTGTGTGCACAGATGGAAGGCTGACAGGCAGGTAGGCCATCCAGTTATTTTAGCCGGGCCGGCTAAAATGATTGGTCGTGCTTTTTACAGTACTACTGCTTCCAGATGACATTTTTTTATGGATTTTTTGTCAAAGCTCTTAAGATATTCATTGCTATCGGGGTGTTAAGAGCATTCCATGGAATATAACAAAAAGTGTATCTCGAGCCGGTTTCTCAAACTTACCTACCCCACCTTTAATGGTCAATTTGTTTTGATTGTTTTCCTTGTTTGGATTGATTAAATATGGGTAGGAAGTAGCTAATAATTGTCTGTTTTCTACATGTATAAAGGCATTTAGAGGAAATAAGTTGCTGTAATTGATTGTCAGTTTCTTTTAATTGTTCGGATTCTAGTTTTGATTGATAAGACATTAGATATTGAATTTGGTTGGGTATGAGTAAATTGATTAATCTCAGAGAGGGCAGTATTTACTCCGTATATCAGAATAGAGATTAACATCGTTACACTAATGATGCTATGCAATGATTTAGTTGGAAAGTTTGGAAATTCTGTCAGTCAGGTGGGACACATTTTATTTGCACAAAACATTTTTACACAAATAAATGTCAAATCAACAACTTACTTTGTCTGGGTGTGCTACACTCAATGCCGGCGTTTTGTCTTGAAGTAAAGCACATGGAAATACTTGACTGGTTTTCAAATGGAAACAAAATGTGAACTATAACTTACTGTAAACATAGGATACAATGGTAAGTCGTCAAGAGGCTAAACTTGACTCATTGCCATTATTATGAGAGTGCTCTGATACTTGTTTGATTCTGAAATTGTATATATTTATATAAATGTGTGTTCCCTTGTGGTTTCAGGATGGCTTACTTACATCTTTAAGGTTTCCCTTCTGTACGGTGACTCACTGCCACCAGAGGGCAGTGTCAGCTAAAGCTTTTGCTTTCAAAAACAGAATCTCTAACTTTTGAGTTGATCAGTAAAGTTTTCCTTTTCAGAAATAGAAACATTACACATTTATATTCGGAAAACAGTTTTTTCATGCTGGATGGTAAATGGCAGATATTTAGTGTTGGTTAATTAGTTAATGATTTTTCGTCTGAAAAATGATTATGGGGGTCTGCACTTGTTAGCAAGATTGAGTGATTTAGGGAGCATAACTGATCTATTGAGTCATGTCAAGTTTCACTGTAGTGGCTCTGAGTACTTACTTAGAAAATGCATACAATTCATAAAAAGGCATACCAACCAAAAAATACTTTGGATGGGGTGGACAGCTGCAGGACTTTAGTTCAGGCCTTGTCGAAGGCAGACCTTGCATATGATGCATGAAAGAGGCCTGCTGGGTTAGTGGGGAGGCTCAGGGTACTCTGTATGATCTAGTTTGAAAACGAATATTATTTTTGATGTAATACTTATTGACTCCTTAAGTTTCTAAAACCTACAGTATTGTTGAAAAATAAATGTAGAAAAAGATAATTGTATGTATTTTATATTGGCTCAGGTCCTTGAAAGACAATACAGATGGAGTTACGTTTTTGTCAAACCATTCACACTTCTCATACTTTCATTCTTCAGGTGTCCATGTGAGCTGTCTCTAAAGTTAAAATAAGAACTGATGGACAATCAGTGGAAAATTAGCTCTGTAAAAATGTCTTGAATTTCCATCGTTGACTTCTTAAACCTCTGCAGTTATAGATTTAGATCAGAGTCTCTGCACTTTCTGCTGATGTCAAGTGGAAAACACAATCTATCTTAACCACACACTTTCGGTTAAACAGCACTGCGGTGTGAGATGATTAATACACTCTCGTTTCCACCTAAAATCTCTTGTAATTGAATATTTATGTATCCACATTTGGCCGTTAATAACCATGCTTGCAACCCTATATTTATTTATTTTAAATGTTTGCTTGTAAGGGACAATGTAACCTTCAATAAGATGTTAACATACATAAAGTGACATAAACATCATGTAAACATAGGCTAGATAAATACATTTTAAAAGTCACCTATTATGCAAAATCCACTTTTCATGTCTGTTATACATAAACATGTGTCCACTCTCCTCTGTCTAAAGAGATTCTGAAAGTTTCAGTACAAAATATTTGCTCACTTTCTTTCCTAATCCATTTATATAAAAACCTGTCTGAAAATGACCTGATCAGATTTTGGTCACTTTATGATTTGATAATGATTTTTTGGCTAATAACCAACCAAGGTAACACCCCCCACCTTATCACCTGAGTGGCACTTTATTCTCATCTAAAGCAGGGGTGTCAAACTCAAGGCACGGGGGCCAAATCCGGCCCGTGATTTCATTTTCTGTGGACCCACAAGAGCTCGCAAAGAATATTATATGTTTATTATACGGTTACATGATTTACAGAAGCACGTTGCCCACATGTCCCACAATGCATCTCAAACTAGACTTTTTTCTCAGAATTGGACTTTTCTTCTTCTAAATATGTCTTTTTTCTTAGAATGTACCCTTTTCTCAGAACTATTTTTTAATGTCACTTCTTTTTTTTATGTCGCTTCTTCTTTTTTTTATTTCACTTCCTTTTTTTTACGTCACTTCTCTTTTTTATTTTTTGACTTTTTTTCAGAATTTGGCTTTTCTTTTTAAATAATTTTGTGACATTCTCACTGAAGAGACTTGCACATTATTTGCCCCAGACTTCTGCTTTCAGACGTAGTTAATTATGAAGTTATTACCCTGTGTGATAATAATCCAATGCAGAGGTAATAATGTAATATCATACATTATTTTATATATATATTTATATATGTATTTTTAAATAGTTTTAAAGTTACAACCGGCCCTTTGAGTGCAGCCATAATGCTGATGTGGCCCGCGATTAAATTGAGTTTGACACCCCTGATCTAAAGTAACAGACAGAGGTTCAGCAATTTTGAAACAGGGCTGAAACAGAGGGGATTATGGGATGCTACAATGCATGATCTGTTTGGTATTTGGAGCCAAACACTTCAGAGACATGTTTTGTATATCTGAGACCTAATATATTGATGAAAAACAGTATAATAGGGGACTCAAACCAGACACAGGTGAGGTAACAACACAAGACACACATGCAGGCAAAGGCACAGGAGGTACCGAGGTCTAAACGGAAGCTCAGAGGGGATAGAGCCTTTTCCGCTGCCGGTCCCAAACTGTGGAATGGCCTCCCATTGACCATTAGACAAGCCCCTTCACTGTCCATTTTTAAAACTCGCCTAAAAACCCATTTTTATTCCTTGGCTTTTAACCCAGCATGAGACTCTGTTTCTGTTTGTTTTTATATGCTTCATTGGTTTTGTTGTTTTTATATTGTTATTTATTGTTGTTTTGTTTTTGTTTTTTATGGCGTGTACAGCACTTTGTTTCAGCTCCGGCTGTTTTGAAAAGGGCTTTATAAATAAAGTTGAGTTGAGTTGAGTTGAGGAATCATTTTATTCAGGACTCCACCAACATAAAGTAAGAACATTATTTGCACACAAAGAATACAGTTTATTTCTGTATTTTGACATTCACTGCTGCATTTCAATTTAATGTACAAAACTCACACCTGACAAGACGAGAAACTGATTAACATTGTAGATTCAAAATGCATATTTGCTATTTTACCAACAAGGTTTTTAGAGCTGAGAATGATATCCGTCCGGGTTTGTCGGCCATTTTTGCCATCTATTTAAAAAACACATCAATCAGTTTGGCCTATCTGCCACATGTGAACAATGTGGCGCTGAGAACATAAATCGAAACTTTGTCATATAAATCTATCAAAAAATCAAAAAGCACCTGCCAATAGAGAACTTTGAAGAGCACGCAGTGGAACGTAGCAGTGAGATAATGTGGTGTGTGTGTTAAACTGGGGTAAGAGCGACAAACTGTCACACCATACAGTACGTAGACAATCTCATATTTTATTTTTAAAATAAGTGTCCGATATCTTAAAGACTTAGCGAATGATCCATCCATCTTCTCCCGCTTATCCGTGGTCGGTTAGCGAATGATAAATATTATAATATTTTGTTGGTCTTTTAAAAATCTGGACACAATGCTAACCACTTTAATTTGTATTGAAGTTAAATGGATAGGACTGGACTTATTCTATATTTTTTTGTTCATCATCAAAAGACAAAACCCATCAGTCCCTTTGCTTTCCCTTCTCTTTTTGTGGTACTCAGCATCAAGCCCATTTGACTGAACACTATGTTTCATTAAAATATATAATTAAAGTATTTGGTAATAACCTAAGCAGATTGGCAATATAGTTTAAGGGAAATGTTACTCAAGCAGAAATAATACACTTTTGCTGCTCCAGTGAGTATTTGAAAGAGCAGGGAAATGTTTGAGGGAATTCAAAATAAACCATGTTCATCACAAAAACTATAACGGACTGTAACAATAGAGGTCTATGTCACAGAGAAAAAAGAAATACCAGACATTGACTACCCTGGAAATATGTTATAATAGGATCTGAAAATGTTGTTTTATCTTCTATTATGACTTTTCTTTATCACAGTCCCACAAGACTTTCCCTTTAAGAGTTTCTGTGACAGAAGACAGTGGGGAAAAAAAGACTAACATAACTAAAAGGTTTGTCTCTGTAACATAATGTGTTCTTGGTTGTGGTTTGTTGCAACGGCTATGAACATTTGAATCTTACGCCCACCAAAAACAAAAGGGACACCTCAATACTCACAACCCAAGAGACTCTTTCCCTCATGACCTGTTTTGCTTGTAAATTATGACAATGGGCATACAGACTGTGAGGATTCGTCATTGTGCTGTTAAAATACATTCATATAAGCATCTGTATACCCAAACCAAGAAAGGCCGCCTGGCTTACATTCATCTGCAGGTCACCCTTGTCTCTTCTCTGGGAGATAACTGATGGCAGCGTACTCTGTTTGACTTGAATTCATCTCCATAACTGCTGAAGTTCTTTTGGGAAAGTCCAGGACGCTGTAGACCAGAGGAGGTGCAGGCATAATGCTTGCAACTGTTTCCTGTGAAAGAAGATCGTAAAGTTAAAGAATTTCTGCAGCTGTTTTATTTTTGAGATTTTAAAGAAGGGAAGAGATGAGCGTGGTCTGACCTGTGCTGTGGGGTTAGAGCTTTGTTGTGCTGGTGCTGGTTGTTTATCTGTGGAGGAAGCAAAGTCCGTGAACTATTGAGGCAAGAAAATAATCAACTTAAAAAATATATATTATTACGTTTATAACTAACCTAATACAGTTATGTGACATTTGTTGACTAAATATTTAATTAAAGTCAAAGCTTTAGTTTGTTCACTGTGCAAAACATGGTTTTGTATTTACCACTGATAAACATGTTGCTGTGTTATAATGTCGGACATTTTAAATCATGTTAAAGGGTAGAAAACCTTAATAGAGCTGAGACAAAAAGAGCAGGAGGCAAAACAAATATGTTAATTGCAAAATAAATATGTAGCTTGCTTTAATTTTATTCTGTTTTTTGTACAAATCAAACAAACAAGATATATATATTCTTTAATTTTCACAAAACCTGGCCGGCTGTTTCCCCCTGTCTCAAGTACTTATGCTAGACTAAAATAATGGTCTCCTCACTACAAATCTAAACTAATACACAGACATGAGAGTTTTATCAATCTTCTTCCTAAAAAATGATACTACCAGTAAAAGTGTCATGACATCAATTGAAACTCTATAACAGTTTTGTTTTTGTATTTTAGTGATAAATATTGATGACTAACTCAAATCTATTCATTCATCTCCATGGTTTGAATAAGTATGACATTATTATTCTTATTTATTTTTGCTTATATCTCTCAAACACAGACAAACTCTGGTACCAGCTTTAGAAAGCCAAATAGGCTGTTATCTTGGATATCTAAGCTTGTAAATGAGAACAATACACACAAACATCTGTAAATGTGCAGAGGTGTGATAATTTAAGACTCATAGCCCAATCTGTATGGGCTCAGAACAGTCTCATAATACACACATGCACACAGAAGGATTCACACTTGTATTTCATGATCCGCAAAAGGATTCACACTTGTATTTCCTGATTCACACTTGTGTTTTTCAATGCACACAAATGTGTCCCGTTTCATATACATAAAATCCAAATACAGAAAAAAGTTTTACATATGTATTTTTGATCCTCACATATTTGTTTTCCGTGCGCTCATGTGATTGGCTTA
>NW_011336343.1:0-11458 GCF_000735185.1 Notothenia coriiceps | reverse complement strand
GGCCACTCGATTCACAACATTACCCTAACCCTAACCCTAACCCTCACACCAGATACTGACTCGGTTTTCGGACCCCCCCCCAGGACCCCCCCAATAAAGCAAAACTGCACGTTTCAGAGTGGCCTTTTATTGTGGCCAGTCTAAGGCACACCTGTGCAATAATCATGCTGTCTAATCAGCATCTTGATATGCCACACCTGTGAGGTGGGATGGATTATCTCGGCAAAGGAGAAGTGCTCACTATCACAGATTTTTTCAGATTTGTGAACAATATTTGAGAGAAATGGTTATTTTGTGGATATAGAAAATGTTTTAGATCTTTGAGTTCATCTCATGAAAAATGGGAGCAAAAACAAAAGTGTTGCATTTATATTTTTGTTCAGTGTATATTACATATATTCTTTATTTGATCTGTGTGTGACATGCCTGTTTATTTAATATGTCTCTACCTTTGCAATTCTGAATCAAAACATTTGTAACATCACAGGAATGACAGCAAACGCACTATAACGGCCCAAAACACTTGCATTATGAGAAATGCATTTTCAAAAACGATGTCAACACAAATGTGCCAAAACAGATGGAAATGAAGAAACGTTTTCACCAACTTGACAACTATGCATAGCGTTTACTAAAAGTGCTAGAGAAACAAAAAGCTGTGAATAAAAAAAGCTAAATCGGAATAAATAAATAGTGTAAACACAGCCCTGAAAAAACTGAAACCTGACTTTTATGTTATCACAACTGCATTAGGTTAGTTGAAAGCAATAATATTAAGTTGAACCTAATACTTTGTATTTAAACATAATATTATTACTTTCAACTAACCTAATTCAGTTATGTGTAATCTGTTGACATCATACATTTCATTAAAGTCAAAGTTTCAGTTTTTTCAGTGAGCTCCGGTCCCAGCTGTGTGCCCATTTCCGTGTTTAGAGCTTCTTTCCGGGGTTTATTTTATTTCAATTTTTTAAGGCAACGTTCTCCTTAAGGAAATGTTTTGGGCCGAGTTAGTGCGTTTCAGCCACTGTCCTGTTTGATAAGCTGACCGAAAAATGGACAGTAAGATATAAGCTTTGTGTCTTTAGATGTGGACGCCCCTCAAGACCTGGCAGCCAGTAACATCCAGACGGAGAACGGCCTGCTGAGCTGGAAGCCGCCGCGCGCCGACATCACCGGATACATCCTGAGCTTTGAGTCTGCGGACGGCACCATCCGGGTGAGTGCACGCCCAACTCCACATCCTGGACTACATCCTGGACTACACTCAGAGTCCTACATGTGTTTGGGAACTAACTGTTTGACCGTGTTTGCTCCTTCAGGAGGTCGTCTTGAGTCCCAATGCGGTGTCCTATAACATGGCTCAGCTCAGCGCCTCCACACAGTACTCCGTCAAGCTGCAGGCCATCGCTGGGCCGAAGAGAAGCCGAGTCATCACCACTGTCTTCACTACCAGTGAGTGACCCCATGCACACACTGCACAGCTCTATTAAAAACACATTTCAAACGGTGTATTTATAATACTGTAAGATACGAAGTGGAAGGGCAAATAAAATCCCAATTACTTTAAGGAGTTTTTGCAGCAGGCAAGCAGCCTTTCTCTGACTTTGGTATTTTGTTAGTACTGTCAACACTCCTTAGAAGGTCCTCTGGCCGGAGTGGCTCCTTGTTTATGTTTGGGCAATATCACGGTAAACCAGAGGTATTTTCTTTTGGGTCAAAAATGTGTGTTTGGGACACAAACTCTTTCTGTTAAACTGTACTTGGCCCTCGGAGATGCTGTGGCTTGTTTTATGTCAGTGTTTTGTGTAAATTGACTTTCCGCTGGGATTAAGCATTTGGGAATTTTCTTTTAAATATGTACTTATTTTTGTATTTTATAAGCTACAATTTGTTCTACAAGTAGCGCGCTCCTTTGGGATTAAATCCATGTGTAGTTGTACTATGTTGCTTAAAAAATACACATCAGGACCCAAACATTCCCATCTGCTGATTTAAAAGTGAACGGGGTTAGCACAAAGTTAGCAACAACTTTAGCCCATCCTCAATTAAGGTGGACTGAACTTTCTTAAGGTGGACCAGCTTTTTAGAGACGAGTCCCTCCCCTGAGTTTTGCTCAGCTTTTTCTGTTATTTACGGAAATACCTCATATATCGTCTAACCTGTTGGAATGTCAGTATGCAGAAATAGATACATCAAAAGGTTTCCCCCACAATCCAAAGACTTTGAGACATTAACATTGCGTTCATGTGATTGACTGGTGTGTCCCCCCCAATGCAAGCTGGGTTGTCCTAGGTGGGGACTAGGTGCCTGCAGCTAGAAAATACTAAAAGCAATCAGCCAATCACTGCACTGAAAAAACTGAAACGTTGACTTTAGTTGAATGTATTATGCCAGCAGATTTCACATAACTGTAATAGGTTAGTTGAAAGCAATTAAGTAGAACCTAATATGTTTTATTTAAACTTAATATTATTGCTCTGAGGCAGGTCTTCCAAGTCAACATTTTACCACCCACTGTCCCTCATCAAAGATTGTGTTGAGCCCACAAGGTTGATTATTCCATCAGTGTGTGTGTGTGTGTGTGTGTGTGTGTGTGTGTGTGTGTGTGTGTGTGTGTGTGTGTGTGTGTGTGTGTGTGTGTGTGTGTAGCTGGCGTGCTGTACAGATACCCCCGGGACTGCTCCCAGGCCCTGCTGAATGGTGACACCTCCTCAGACCTGTACACCATCTACCTGGGTGGAGATGAGAGCCAGCCCGTGCAGGTGTACTGCGACATGGCGACTGATGGAGGCGGATGGATCGTAAGTCACCAACTAACAGCATCATACTGTATATGTCCAATTTGTTTTCATATTTAAAGCTACACTAATCAATATTTCTATATTACCAATGGATTATTTGACTGTGTGTAATGTCAGGTAGACCTACAGAGAATAATCTTTGGCTGTAGCTCCTCTCAGCTCGGCCTTTGACTCCGTTCATCCTTTGGTTTTCGTTCACTCTCACGGCTCTCATCACCCTCAGCAGCAGCTATTTTGAGATAATATATTATAAACTTACTGTACTCTACCTGTTCACCAGGGACCATAAAGTTAGAGACTAGCTGAAGAACATAGTGTAGCATTTATCAGTTAGGGGATGTTCCTGTATTTATTTCTGTGTTAATAGGCATCCGTTTGACAATCCACTTTCTAACCTGTTAGCAATAACAGTTTTATAAGGTCCTCTTATATCAATGTTAGGTTTACAGTTTGTTTAATGTACCAAATCAACAGAAAATAAAATGAATATAGCTTGAACCCTTTAGGACCCACAAGCTCAAGGCTAGAGTAAATATGCTGATTTCAAATTCAGTTATTGTATGCAGTATGAAGTTATACATTCACTTTCTAAAATGGTGTATTTGAGTTGAAATGTCTCTATGCTTGGGTCCCTAACAACTATTGTTGTCCCATACATTTGGTATGTTGTGGTGTATGGTGTTCCTCAAGGTCTTAGTGTCTTAATGTGGCATAGTGGGGGGAATTTTCATTATTCAATCAATTCTTGAGTTGTCAACAAATGCTTAAATGTGGCAGCAAATCTGTGTAAATCATGTGAACCCAAACATTTCAGCAACAGTTATAGTTAGCCTTTTTTATACATAGAGCATGGGGGTGGCCATCGTAGGCTTCAATAATAATGTTCTAAGACCTTATGCACCTTCTAATCATAAAAGGTGTCACCAAAACAAAACATGTTTTACAGTTTTTTGACTAAACTGGTGTTGTTTTCCATTTCAGGTTTTCCTCCGCAGACAGAGTGGTAGACTGGAGTTTTTCCGCAACTGGAAGAATTACACAGCAGGCTTCGGAGACATGAATGATGAATTCTGGCTGGGTAATTTCAACAAAGACATGCTCATATATCAATATGGCCAGATAAAATGTAGTGTATCAGTGATAATATATATTCTTTACACAGTTGATTCATTTAAAGGCCCCATGTCATGCTTTTCTGGTTATTACCCGTCCCCTTGTGTGTTAGGAAGGTTTTTCTGCATGTAAACGGTGTGCAGAGTCAAAAACCCTCAAAGTACACCCTGTAGCGAGTAAAACTCTAACATAGAAAATACCTGTCTATGCTGCCCCAGAACACCTCGTTGGACATTTATCTTTTTCCATTGTTTTCTTCCTTCCTTATCATTTGTTTTAGTATAGTAGTTGGTTCAGTACAGTGCATTTCTCACTTACTCTGTATATTTTTACATGATATATATAGATACTCTGGGTAATTATCTTTCTATTTTTCATATGTGTATTAACTGTTAACGTTTATTTTTATTATATTCTTAAGTCCTATGTAATGGCTTTTACATGGCACTATAACAAAACAATTTCCCAATATGGGATCATTAAATACATCTAATCAATATTCAAACTTAGATAGTATAACATTTTATCAAAGCCATCCCTGCATTATTATTTGTGTTGTGCGTCCATCTTGTATATAATGTCCTCTCTCTCTATCAGGCCTTTCTAACCTGCATAAGATCACGGTTGGGGGTCCGTACGAGCTGCGAGTGGACCTGAGAGATAAGGGAGAGACGGCCTTCGCTCAGTACGACAAGTTCTCCATCTCTGAACCCCGGAGCCGCTACAAGGTCCACGTAGGAGGGTACAGCGGAACAGCAGGTAAAAAGCTCTTATTCTGCTGTACCAAACACAGTAGTTCCTTATTTTAAAACAGCTCACAAATAAGAGTGGTGCAGTAATGAGTCCTATAACCTGGAAAAGACTTGGCATTTTACCACTTCCAGTTCCTTTGTGGTTACAACCCTGAAATAAGGTCTGCGGTTCACACAAGCTGAAGAGATGTTCACATTTTGTTCGACAACATAAAATACAAACACCCCACTGTGAATGTCCGGAGCTCATACAGTATGTGTCATAAAAAACGGCGGTACAGGTGACTAAATTAGACTACTATAGGTCATCACGCCAAACATTAGTGATGCGCAGCCATGCTACTGTGATATAGCTTATTTATAGCATTACGTTAGACTTTAATTTCTTCCGAATTCATTTAAGTTTGTGTGTTTGTGTGTGTGTATGTGTTCTCATGGTAATAAAGGAACATGTTACTCAGTGGGATTAAATCACTCCTTTAACAAATTATGTTTTCTATGACACTCCTTACTTCATCGTGACGCAATAAAATATATTCCAACAGACTAGAATATAACTCTGTCATGTGCATGCGTTTGCCAGTGTTAGTCTTTTCATCTCTAACATTACTGTCTGTGTTCTCTGTGCAGGGGACTCTATGACCTACCACCACGGCCGGCCATTCTCCACCTACGACCATGACAACGACATCGCTGTCACCAACTGTGCCCTGTCCTATAAGGGAGCCTTCTGGTATAAGAACTGCCACCGTGTCAACCTCATGGGACGATATGGAGACAACAGTCACAGCAAGGTAGATACTGTGGTCATTCAGAGGGTCCAAGAGCAGGTTCTGACAATCTTTCTCAGGGGTTTACAGATTGCTGAGGGACTTCCACTGATTTCTTGTTATACAGTATTTATAAAAATTAGTGAATGTCCCAGTCAAGAAACACAATTTACTTTGATGCCAGTGTTTTAAACGTACTGTAAAATGATGCACAAGTTGAATAGGAAGGGATGACAGGAGACAGGTAGAGAGGATATAGTAATGAGGAGAGGGAGGGATGAAGGGGTAGATGGGACGAGGGGTGAAGGGATGTGGGTTAGGATCACGTAAGGAGGGACACTTATGAATTGAAGGGATCCAGAGACAGGAGACAAACCGGATGTGTCAGCAGTGGAGGACATTTACTCAAGTACTGAACATGTGTACAATTTTGAGAGACTTGTACTTTACTTGAGTATTTACATTTTATTTCACTTTGTACCCTTACTTCACTACAATTCAGAGGTAAATGGTGTACTTTTACTCCACTACATTTATATAATATCTTTAGCTACTTTACAGATGTGGATGAATGATGTGAAATATAATCAAGTGTTGAATCATACTTTAGTTCCACCTGGAGTAAACTCACAAGCTACCCTGCAGTATACAAAGTCATTCAAACTAGCTGCACCTTTACCAGCTTTGAGAACACTTTCATGATCAATCATTATAAAACATATCATATATATTATTCTGAAATGGACCAATCTGCACAATGACTACTTTCACGTTTGGTACTTTAACTATATTTAGATACTAATACTTTTGTACTTTCCCTTGAGTCACATTTTGAATGCGGTGAACCCCCCCTTTACCTGTAAACAGAGTATTCCCTCACAAATTTGGTACTTCTACTTTTACAGAAGAACAAGATCTGAGTACTTCTCTTCACCCTCTGTGTGTTTGGTCTGGGATTACTAGTATGGTGACCGACCTTATGTGTCCCTCCCCAGGGGGTGAACTGGTTCCACTGGAAAGGGCCACGAAAGCAGCCTCGATCGAGTTCGCCGAGATGAAGATCAGCCTCCAACCTTCAGGAACCTGGAGGGAAGGAGGAAACGATCTTAGAAAGGATCCCCAACACTGCTACTCTGTCTGGACCCCCATGACCACATCACCACACACACACACAAACACATACACACATACACACACACACACACACACACACACACACACACACACACACACACACACACACACACACACACACACACACACACTGCAGCAACCAAAGTCACTGCCAAGAGCCCTGCCTCCACACAAAACCAACAAAACACATCTGCGCTCACAGATCAGCCTCCACTGCATAAGCCCCGCCCCTCAGTAAAACGGTTTTGGAAATGCTGCCAGTGCGGGAGTCGATGTGCATGTCATAAACTGGGCTTAAATCAAGCCCAAACAGATTCTTCTCACGCACCCAAGAGAGAAAGAAACAGCTCCATCTTACCTGATTATGATCCTTTCTCTTGTGTTGCAGCGTTTGTGGGGAGGCCACTGTGCTTCTTGAGCATTACAGTATGTTGAGTATGTACAGTCATTCAAACCAGTTATCCCCACAAAGGACAGGCTGGTTTTGATACAACAAGGTCTAGGTTCAGGGCTTCTTTGATAAAACCGATGATAATGTGATAATTCTCCTGAATTATGACAGAAATTATATTCCTTGTACAGTAGGGTACACGTATCCGTCTGATTTAAACATTTAGAACAAAGGGATATTCCTGCGATGGCACTGCTCAGATGTCAGATATCTCCATCTAACCTGCCATTTGTTTGTCTCGTGCGTAACTCGTCTCAGTGTCACTTTATCCTCCCCTGGTTCCCCCATCTCCCGCTACATCTGATGCAGGGGCGTCGCACAAAAGTCTGGACCCTGTACATAACCATTGTCTACGGGCCCCTCCCAGCATCCATGGCTGTATACTCATTTCACCCACCCCCACCAGTCTGATGCCCCTGATATGATGTGATAAAGATGGAAATTAAAAGAGAAAAAAAAATGTGTATGGAAAAGTATTTAACCCACCTCATCCCATGTCAACATGGATGACAATGTTTCCATTCATACAAAAGCCCCTGAAGGCATCATGCTACAGCCACAGTGTTGTAAGGAACAGAGAAAAGAAAAGCTCATGTGTTTATATTCCTTTAGTTTCTCTTATGATCCGAGGCAGGACCTGTTATTCACTATATGATAACATGCGTGATGATGTTTTTTATTTCTTTTTGGAAAATGTGAATACAGTACTAGGTATATGTGTTGTTGACACAATATGTTGATGCTCAAAACAAAAAACGGCCAATTCTAATTGATTTTTTATTGGACAGAGCAAGGTCTCTATATGCTTATGTTGTTGATAATAATGTTTGAAGAGCGACCCTCCCCCCTTCCCATGCTACAGCAGCATACTAAACCACTGACCTTCTAAAGAATGCCTGTGTAAATTAAATTGTTTTTATTGTTTTGTTTGTTTATAACTGGGTGAACAACAGGTGTTTCTCTGTATTACAATAAAACAGTTTGTTTAAAAGGAAGATGTTCCGGGGCGTTTTGTTTGTTCAGGTCTACTCAAGCTCCACTTTATTTTGACAGAGCTTTCGAAAAACTCTTTGTCTTCCTCCTTCCCATGGACAACAAGTCCTGGACTTGCTCAAAATGTATGCTTTTTACTAAATCAGTAGACTTGCAAACTATCGCGAGAGTTTGGCTGAATGTCACGTGGCTGAATGTTTACGTTTGGCAGCAGCCTTTCAGTTACGATCGTTAACATCAGTGGGCCACAGCAAATGATGATGAGAAGCTAAACTATCTATTAATTATGTCAATGACAGGGAGTGTGATTGTTGAAATAGGGTGTTAGCGGTCTTGCTGGTGTTCAAAGAAGAATGACAACACTGTAGATCACCAACACTATGGTTTATTTTTTATTCACAGGCAAGTCAACGTTGTCGCAGTAAAAGTCCCAAGATAGCTCCTGGTGCAATAAAATGTTCCCTTGCAGTGTTTTACTATTATGTCTGATGTTTCTCTATTAATATTGCTGCTGCATTAATGTGTATGTTGCATCATGTTACTGCTGTAGATGTGTTTCCGAGCCGCTCCGATTACAACGAGAGTTACAACGAGAACGTGACGTCATATTTACACTAGACGGATCTTTTCTAGCCATAACCGGCCTGCGGGGAGCGGCCGTCGGCCTGCTGTCACAGGAGCTCCGTGACTTCCTGTATAACCTTGTTTTACTGGGCGTGGCGTTAGGACTACAGAGTGCACAGACACTTGGGGGCCATGAGGAGAAGTTGTTTATGGAGGTTAGTGAAGTTCCTCACCGCTTTAGCACTGCTTTTCCTGTCTGTTCACGTCTTGTTCTCCACACCGAGTAAAGCTCCGCCGAAGCCCAGCGCTCTTCCAGCGGAGGAGTACCGCCTCCTGTCCCCTGAGACTTACCGCTACCAGCTCAATGAGCCAGCGGTATGCCGCCACAGAAGCCCCTTCCTGCTTCTCATGGTCCCAGTGGCCCCTGGTGAGGCTGTGGCCAGGCAAGCCGTCAGGTCAACATGGGGGGCTTCTGCTCCAGGCCGGGACACCTTCACTCTGTTCTATGTGGGGCTCCCTGAGTGGGTGCGGGGCACCAGCACCCAGGCCGAGTTGGAGGAGGAGAGCAGGAGACATGCTGACATAATCCAGATGGACTTCCAGGACAGTTACCACAACCTGACCATCAAGACCATGATGATGATGCACTGGCTGTCCACCCACTGCCCAAACGCCTCCTACGCCATGAAGGTGGACGCTGACATCTTTGTGAATGTGTTCCTCCTTGTGAGGAGGCTGAGGGGCTCCCCCAGGCAGGGCTTCATCACAGGCTCATTGATCAGTGACGGCCGACCCAGGAGGGACAGGAACAGCAAGTGGTATGTGTCAGAGGGGCTGTACCCGGACGACAGCTTCCCCCCATATGTGTCTGGAGCTGGGTATGTGTTCTCCGCAGACCTGGCCCCCAGGATCTCCTGGGCCTCCAGGTTTGTCAGGATGATCCCACTGGAGGACGTGTACGTGGGGCTGTGTCTGCGTGTGCTGGACGTCCGGCCCGTGTACTCCCGCAGCCTGACCCTCAGGAACCTGTTTGAAATTGGACAGCTGGAGTACGACAGGTGCACTTTTGCAAAACTGGTCATTGTGAACGGATTCAAGCCGGCACAGCTGCTGCATGCGTGGCCCGACTTCTCCAGGAGCCACAGCAGCTGCTGACTGCACTTTATTAGACTGCTGCTTCACACTAATCCAGACAAGTGATTATGAGAGAGGAGAGATAGCCATGAGGTCCACCTACCAGGGGTAGTCATTACATTTGTAATGATCAGAATCAGAAAAACTTTATTTATCCAATAATTGGGTTTCGTTGTTCAATTTCAGAATAAAATAAAATAAGAGGCGATTAAAATCGAATATAAACATAACAAGATTTTAAGTGAATCAGACCCATAACAGATTTGATTTGAAAAGGTCTATTTCTGATCACAAATTTGATGTATCTTTTCAGATTTTGTTAGTATATTTTCATTGAAAATCCTGGTTAGTTTAATTCCCGGTTTCAAGGTAACATTACTCTTTACATATTATTAAGTCTGTTTCATTCTTCAATAACAAAAGCAGAAATTGTGCAGCTTTATGCTTTTCTGTCATCATAAACTGAAGAGATTCATGGTTACATTGATCAGGTTAGTCATGTAAGACAAAGAAAAGCAAGAATGCTTATTAACTTTGTGTTGCTTGACAGGTTTCAGCTATCAGGGAATACAATCAAGGCCTTACTTTATAGAGACAATAAAGAATGTAGTTCTCAAATATTTAATGCACGAATCAATCAGCAACACATGACCACGTCTTAGTCGGTCAGTTCACGAGAACATGCTGTTTTTTATTCCATTCCAAGACAAAAACAGGGTGCAATCACGTCGGTATGCAGGTAATTCATCTCACAAGCCATAATCAATATAGATAATGTATCTGTAGACCTGAAGGAAACTGTTAAAGAGCAGTTGATTCTAACTCTAATTTATGAATCCAAAGTGCTGAAAGCCTCACCCTCAGAGTCCTTACACCGAAGACTATTTAAACATGTCTATTTTAGTATTGATGCTCTTTTTCTCTAGCTAGTGCCTGCTGTATTTATGTTTGTGTTGTAGTTTCGCAAGACAGCCAGCAGGTGACAGTATGTGCAAGCAGATGTCCTTCTGTTTACCCAGTGCCTCATGCAGAGAGATGGTGATCACCATTATGTATACAATGATGGGGTTTGCCCATTTATTTTTGTATATGTTATGTTTGACTGTTTGATACTGCTGACTGTGATATGCTGTTCACCAATATGCCCCCTTCACTAGACATTGACGCAATATTTCTTAACGCATACTTGTTTTAAGTGAGTCAATTTATAATAAACTATCAGTGAAATTCAGTGGATTTCTGCTGCTGCTACTTGGTCATAACTAGAAACTTTTTTGTTTGTCATGCTGGAATAAATTCTGTTTCCATAAGGCAGCGTTTCTCAAAGTGTGGGAGAGATGTGATCGGTGGGTCGCGAATGGACACGATGAACGGGAGATTATTATTATTATACAGCGGCGCTGTGAAAGTCCACGGCCCCCTATATGCCAGAGCCAGCGGCCCACCGAAGGCAGCAGCCCACCAACGGCAGCGCCCCACCGGGAAAAGTCCCGAATCTCCCGATGGCCAATCCGAGCCTGCTCACACACTCACAACTGAAACCAAAATCATTTACAGACATATGTAAAAATCTCTCTCTCACACACACACACACACAATTGTGTTGTTGTGTTGTGATCATATTCTAAAGATGTTCGGATTATTGAAAAGTATACAGCTCCCTTTCATCTGAGTGTTGAGAGCTGTATCCATACATTCATGTTGTACTCAAAGTGCACCAGATTGATGCATTTCACTTCAACA